>NC_080434.1:73592042-73762042 GCF_028018845.1 Melospiza georgiana
TGCTCTCGTACGGACACTTGACACTCAAAATAAAACCTGAGTTTGTTCAGTTGTAGGGGTCAGTTTTTTCACAAGTCTTTTTTTAAAATTCAATCTGAAATACATATGTTATTGTGCTTAAAAAGGTCTTTGTTACACATGACCTGGAGAGGGCAAGTGAATAATTCAAATATTGTTTTATTATTCTTCTTTTGGTTCAGCATGTTTGTCACCACTTGCATTTTGCTCAAGGTATTTTGCAGAGCTCTTAGCCATTTTTTGCCATTATTTCTTAAAATGTGCACTTGTCATTGAGATGTGTAGCAGCAGTCAGAATGATAGCACCGTTACACTTGATAGGATTTAAAAATGATGTGTACTTTAAAAACAGTCTTTGATGCCACGCTGATGGGCACATTACTAGAGCTGGCAAACAAATGAAATGTGAGAGAGAACATAAAGCAGTATAACCCGAGAGTAATGCAGAGCAACAACCTTTACACTGTGTTACATGCAAGGTGCATGTCAGAGGTGCTGGATCAATTCATTCTATGCCAAACATGAAGCAGCAGTAAGCTCAGATCTTGTTTAGTGGGAATATTGATAAGGGAGAAAGGTTGGGATGATGAAGAGAGTTTTCTTCAGAGATGGCTTCTAGATAACTGATAACTGGCTTGGAATGAGATTTTTGGGAACTTTTTGAGTCAGAGCTTAAAGACTGCATAATTCTTCCTTTGCTCTACCTTTTTTATTTTTCTCCCTCATACACTACATTTAGCCTTGCTGGAGAAGCCCTTTAAAAGAGCAAACAAGGGCAAAATCTTTAGAGAGGCTGAAGCTGCAGAAGCAGTCTCCTTTTCTCCTTGATGCCAGTTCCACGAGAGGAAAGTGGTTTCAGGGCTAGTGATCAGTCCCAGGGCATCTTTTCAAGGGAGAGCATGGGTCTCCCTGTACTGCACTTGGGTCCTGACATCTGCCTCCAAGTGCTTGTGAGGTGCTGGCTGTAAATCACACAAACCTGACAGGCACTTGTGCCTGTGTTACAGCTGCAGGAGAGTCAAGCACACAGAGGAAAATATCCCACTAGCCCCTGCAGAGGATCCAGAGGTCAGGTTTTCCCTTAAGGATGGAAAAACACCCCGATTTCACCAGGATCCCCATTATGGGATGGTTGTGAGTGTTGCATTGCCCTGTGGCTTTATCTGCAGGGTCTCTGCCTGCAGCCAGCCCCAGGCTCCCTGGCTCCTCAGGCAGCCTCAGCCCTTTGGGGTGTGCATGTCCCCACTGCCCTTGGTCATCCAGAACATGGGAACTTATGTGGTTGATCACAAATCCATGATTCCAGGCTCCCTTGCAAAGGAAACCAAGAGATTGTACTCAGTGCTCGTCCACATGGCCCGCAGGGACTTGTCTGTGGTTTGCACCAGGACACAGCTGGCTAAAGGCCCTGCACAAAATCAAGTGGAAAATGTATGGGAAAGCAGAGAACTGAGGCAGAAATCCCAGGTCTGGGCAGAAGTTCTGACCACTGGATCTGCTTTTTGGCTTCCACCATTGGAGCAGTGTAGATGTGCAGCCTGGGAGGAGTGGCTGTCCTTAGCAAGATTTTCCCTGATTAATTCCCATGCCCCTGGGGCTGCACAGAGGGGCTGTGCTGGAGGAGCAGCTGGGTGTCCCCTGGTTCCCCCGTGGCACAGGGCAGTGCCTGCTCTGATTAAAGCAGTAGCTGTTCTCCTCTGTGCCTGCCCTTCCCAGCCACTCCTGCTCACAGCCCCACAGATTCCATGGGCAAACCCCTTCCTGACCCGAGCCATCCTGCTGGGCTGGCAGTGTCACTGCTGGGCTGGCTGTGTCACCATGGGGCTGGCTGTGCCACTGCTGGGCTGGCAGTGCCACCACAGGGCTGGCTGTGCCACCACAGGGATGGCTGTGCCACCACAGGGATGGCTGTGCCACCACGGGGATGGCTGTGTCACCACGGGGCTGGCTGTGCCACCATGGGGCTGGCAGTGCCACTGCTGGGCTGGCTGTGTCACTGCTGGGCTGGCTGTGTCACCACGGGGATGGCTGTGCCACCACATGGATGGCTGTGCCACCACAGGGATGGCTGTGTCACTGCTGGGCTGGCTGTGTCACTGCTGGGCTGGCTGTGCCACCAAGGGCTGGCTGTGTCACTGCTGGGCTGGCTGTGTCACCACGGGGATGGCTGTGTCACCACGGGGCTGGCTGTGCCACCACGGGGATGGCTGTGTCACCACAGGGCTGGCTGTGCCACCACAGGGATGGCTGTGTCACCACGGGGATGGCTGTGTCACCACGGGGCTGGCTGTGCCACCACGGGGATGGCTGTGTCACCACAGGGCTGGCAGTGCCACCACGGGGATGGCTGTGTCACTGCTGGGCTGGCTGTGTCACCATGGGGCTGGCTGTGCCACCACAGGGATGGCTGTGCCACCACGGGGATGGCTGTGTCACTGCTGGGCTGGCAGTGCCACCATGGGGCTGGCTGTGTCACTGCTGGGATGGCTGTGTCACTGCTGGGCTGGCTGTGCCACCACAGGGATGGCTGTGTCACCACGGGGCTGGCTGTGCCACCACGGGGCTGGCAGTGCCACTGCTGGGCTGGCTGTGTCACCATGGGGCTGGCTGTGCCACTGCTGGGCTGGCAGTGCCACCACAGGGATGGCTGTGTCACTGCTGGGCTGGCAGTGCCACCACAGGGATGGCTGTGTCACTGCTGGGCTGGCAGTGCCACCACGGGGCTGGCAGTGCCACCACAGGGCTGGCTGTGCCACCACAGGGATGGCTGTGCCACCACGGGGCTGGCTGTGTCACCACAGGGATGGCTGTGCCACCACGGGGCTGGCTGTGTCACTGCTGGGATGGCTGTGCCACCACGGGGATGGCTGTGCCACCACGGGGCTGGCTGTGTCACCACAGGGATGGCTGTGCCACCACGGGGCTGGCTGTGTCACTGCTGGGATGGCTGTGCCACCACGGGGATGGCTGTGCCACCACGGGGATGGCTGTGCCACCACGGGGCTGGCTGTGTCACTGCTGGGATGGCTGTGCCACCACGGGGATGGCTGTGTCACCACGGGGCTGGCTGTGTCACTGCTGGGATGGCTGTGCCACCACGGGGATGGCTGTGTCACCACAGGGATGGCTGTGCCACCACAGGGCTGGCTGTGTCACTGCTGGGCTGGCTGTGTCACCACAGGGATGGCTGTGTCACCACGGGGCTGGCTGTGTCACTGCTGGGATGGCTGTGTCACCAAGGGATGGCTGTGTCACCAAGGGATGGCTGTGTCACTGCTGGGATGGCTGTGCCACCATGGGGATGGCTGTGTCACCACAGGGATGGCTGTGCCACCATGGGGATGGCTGTGTCACCACAGGGCTGGCTGTGTCACCAGGGGATGGCTGTGCCACTGCTGGGCTGGCTGTGCCACCATGGGGATGGCTGTGCCACCACGGGGCTGGCTGTGTCACCACAGGGCTGGCTGTGTCACCACCAGGCTGGCTGTGCCACCACAGGGATGGCTGTGCCACCACGGGTCTGGCTGTGCCACCACAGGGATGGCTGTGCCACCGCTGGGATGGCTGTGCCACCATGGGGATGGCTGTGCCACCACGGGGATGGCTGTGTCACTGCTGGGCTGGCTGTGTCACTGCTGGGCTGGCTGTGCCACCGCTGGGATGGCTGTGCCACCATGGGGATGGCTGTGTCACCACGGGGATGGCTGTGCCACCACGGGGCTGGCTGTGCCACCATGGGGATGGCTGTGTCACCACGGGGCTGGCTGTGCCACCACGGGGATGGCTGTGCCACCATGGGGATGGCTGTGCCACCACGGGGCTGGCTGTGCCACCACAGGGCTGGCTGTGTCACCACAGGGATGGCTGTGTCACCACAGGGTCTGGCCGTGTGCCCAGGCCGGGCTCTGCTCGCTCCCTGCCCCTCTCCCTCCCCTGCCCCTGGCATTTCAGAGTGCTGCCTAATGCCTTTCAAATTTAAGGAGTTTCAGACTCCAATCTCCAGATCTGCCCCACTTTCTATTGATCTAGTTCCAGGTTGTTTACCAAGACTATCCTCTGGTTCCAGTTCAGATGTGCCCAATTGGATGGAAATTTCACAAGAGCATTTGAACTTGTGAGATTACCACAAGTTTCTGCCAAGTAATCTAGGCAAGTTTCTAGCCTTTGGACTTGGGAGGGTACTACAAAGATGTTGGAGCCTTTGAATTTGAATCCTGACTTTTAATTCAGCTTGCATTCCTCCTGTTTAGATGTAACATAATGAAGATTCAATTGCCATTCCTGGAATTAAGTAATGATTGAAAGGTGAGGTCTTTGATCTTGTAAAATGATATTTGCCACAGCAAAACAGCCTTTTTTTCTCTGAGAAATATGAACTCCTTTACACCTTTTCCCTGATACAGGTGAAAATGGAGTCAAATGCTTGAGGAAATGCTGCAGAACAAAAAATAATTTGCTTTTTTTGACATGCCTTGGTAAAGTTGCTGAAAAACTTAGCACAGTAACCAACAGCTTTCTGCTACAGCTGGGAGGAGTGGGAGCAGCCACATGCATCATTTTTCAAGTAATTTTTCAGCTTTGCTGTTCCTGGCCCCCCTTCCATGGGTGACTGGACCCTGGTAGCAGAGCTGACATTTTCATTCCCTGGAAAAGCTAAGAATCTGGTTTTCATTTAAATGTGTAAAATTATCTGAGTTGTTTTCCCCTCGATAAGGTTTACAAGTGTCTGTATATCTTTAGTTTTAACAGAGGGCAGTTCAGTAGACAGTTTACGAAGTACTGGTCAGGGAGATAAATTACCTTGTAGAGCTGCACAATCACCATTCACAATCTCCTCAGTGACTTTATAGCCAATGATAGGATTTTTCAAGTTCATAGAAACTCATCAAAACACTTTCTGGTATTTTTTTCTTCTCCATCTAGCTGCTCTCCCTTCAAGCACAATCTGTACTGCTCCTGCTGGGGAGTGAGGGTTTGGTTTGGTGCCTTAGGGCCTGCTGAGCATTTCTTTATTTCTGGCAGCTCTTTGGGATTTGTGAACTGGAAATGGGAACATTTTGGGCAGCTGCAGCACTCTGGCATATTCCTTTCCCAGGGGTCACATTTAACCTCAAATGATGCTTTGTGTGTACCAGGCAGTGTTGTTGTGTGAGGTTACCACTGAGCAAATGAGTGGCTTTCAGCTTTTTTCTTTATTTTGCTCCTTTCCTGAAGTCAAGGTTCCAGAGCTGTACATTTGAAGCTCCCTAGTTCTTTTGGGCAGGTGCTACTTCAGCCCTTAATTTATTTACAACGTGATTGGCACACAACCTCTTGCAGCAGAAGAGGGCAACGTAACACATGGGGCAGCATCTGTGGTGCTGGGGAGCCCCTTGAGCCTCCTCCTCTCAGTTTCAGGGGCCTTTTCTGATGGGGAGCCCCTTGAGCCTCCTCCTCTCAGTTTCAGGGGCCTTTTCTGATCAACATGGTACACGGAATTTGCTGGAGACAGACTCTCCTTTATTCTGAACCACCGGGTGCTCGGGGCTGCACCTTGTCTGGGGCCAAAACCAAAGCAATGCAGGTGGTGCCACTGCCAAATGCCACTCAGGGGCTGATCTGGGGGGAATGGGGGAAGAAGGGAAGATGGGAATTGTGAATTCTGTCCTCCCTGTGGGCGTGTGTTCCTCCGTTGTGTGGTACAGCCAAGGCTGCAGAGCTGCTCTCACCCGCGCTGGGCTGGCTTTGTGTGTTCCACTGCTGGCAAACACCCATCTCTGCCCCTGCACAGCCCCAGGGAGGTTTCTGAAGCAGCAGAACAACACGTGCAGGTGTGGCTGTGGGTGCTGAGCAGGGACCTGTTCTGTGCCACAGGGATAATGTGACTTCCTGGGGTAATGGGATGGCCACAGCCTCCCTCCCAGGGCAGAGATCAAGAACTGATCCACACCAGAGCAGGTCCAAGTACTGCCCTGTTATTAGGCCTTCCAAGTGATGCTGGTGAATGGTCTCAGTTTTGGGATTGATTTTTTCCCCACTTATTTTCTGACTCAGAGCAACCTCCTGTTCTAAACAGGCAGCACACTTACCCTGAGTGATGCTTCCTGCACCCAGGGCAGAAGGCACTGCCAGGAGGCTGTAATTGAGGCTGTTACCTGAACTATTTGCCCCATTTCCAGCAGGCTCTGAACTGGTGGTCGGGAAGAAACTGGTAACATCTGAGGCTCTGATGGGGCAGGTTTGCAGTGATGGGGGTGTCCCATTTTTCCCCTGCTCCAGAGAGTGAAATGAGAGAGCCTGGTGTTAGGTAGGAGAGTACATCAATGCAAGAGAAGTTGTTCAAGCTGCATATATTATGATGTAATTGAGTTTCAGTGAAGTGCTTTTCTTAAAAGATTTTTTACCTTTTTGGTTTTCTTTGCTGGTATTGCTGCTCACTCCAGTCCAGCAGGAACAGACTGTGTGGCCAGGGACGCTGCAGGTTTAGCTCTGGAATAAGGTCATTCAGCAGGGTTTGCCCCACACAATCAGCTGCTGGGAGAGCAGCAGTGAGTCAGCTGAGGAGATGGCAGCTGTTGAGGTTTGGGGGATTAGAGCAGTCATTAGAAGGTCCTAATTGATCTCATACTCTTTCCAGGCTTTTTATGTCTCACTTTCAGAATGCTGCCTCCTCCCCTTCTTGTTAGCACTCACTCCCTTTGCTATTCAGTTTCTGGAGAAAAGGGGGTGTTGTGTAGTGGTTTTGTCTGAGCCCTTTCCCGGGGCAGTTGCCAAAGGAGGCCTTGATGGTTACTGCGCCTACCCAGGAATTTCCAGAGCTCCTCAGAGCTGCCTGTGGGCAGGCTGCGTGTCCAGCTTCCATCAGCAGCCTCGGCAGGAGGGGAAGCTGCACTGAGAGCTTGCGGAGGGAGGGATGCTCCAGGTGCTCTCCTGATCTCCATTCCTGGTACTGGTGGGGCTCTGAAAGGTCCTTTCCTTACCTCTGTGAATCTCTTTCTCCCCTGATTTTGTCTATCAGACATTCAGCAATGTAAAAAGGAACTTGCCATGGTTTTCTAGGGTCTTTCAAGTGTTTTATTTTCCACAATGCATGCCTGATCAACTCCATCCAATGCCGGGGGCAGGAGAGAGGGGATAGGCTCTGACTGCCTTGCTCAGTGTGTTTGAGTGCTCTCAAGGTGGCTGTGTCTTGGTGGAGCCTTCAGTTTTGAAATTTTGCCCATGAGATCATCGGTGGCAGCTTAGTAAAATCATTTGAACATCTGTAGCCCTCCATGTCAAAACCTGAATCCGAATGATCGCCCAGATTCCACTAATTGATGCTAAATTGAAAGAAAAATAATGCGGGAGAAAAACCCTCCTGGAAACAATCAATAAATTAAGGATGCTTCGGGATATAAATTCAGCCCTTAAATGAGATACTAATGAAGATGGGAGTTTAATGGTGAGTACTCTCATTACATTGTTTTAAAAACTCCATTTGATGTAGATTTGGTGCTGGTAGAAGGGAGACAGCCTTGTGACAAACATCCATGAGAACAAAAGTTGTTCTGGCATATGAGCACAACTGCTGCCGTTTATTGCTGAGCTGCTTTGCTTCCCCAGTTCTGCAAGTTGTTGCAAGATCTGGGAGAAATTGTGGAGCAGTTAATTAAAAAACAACTAATGACTGTTCCACAGGGTCAGTTTGCTTCTCGGAGCCTAAAATGTGCAGGATATTAACACATGTATCATTTTTTTGACACTGGAGGACAATTGCAGAGTGCAGCCACACCATTACTGGTTTTAAAGCAGAACTTAATTAATTAGAAACGGGCTGAGCAGGTTTGTCTGCAAACAAGGACTGGGTTTCCAAAGGAAGGAGCTGCTCAGATATTGCCAGGCTTTCAATTGAGCTGCTTCCAGCTCATCTCAGCCCTGGTGAGCCCCAGGGTGCTGCCCCACAGCCAGGTGTCCTTCCCATCTCCCAGCTCCAATGATGTTCCATTTAATCTGCTCTGGACAACTGCCTTAAGATGAAATGAATTATGTCCCCAAATCCCCACTTCTCACTGCAGCCTGGATAACAGCTTAGATGACAAATCCAACATCTGCAGCCAAGTAAGATGCCTGTGAATAGAATTTTTTTGCAGCTCACTTATGCTTTGGCTGGACCAACAATTCTCTTGGACAAAAAAAACCAAACCAAAACAAAAAAAAACCCCAAACCACCAAACTCCACTTCTGCAGGTGCTGCAGCCCCACAGTGGCTGGGAAGAGGTGCCTGGTGGCTGCCTCTGCTTGGCCTCAACCCTGGGGAGGCATTTTCCTCGTGTCAGTGTAGAATTTGGTGAACACAATTATTTTCCTTTATCTCACACATAGACTAAACTGCATATCTGCTGGTACGTGCACTGTTTTGATTAATATTAAACTTCCAGCTCATCCTTTTGAATTGGAGCAATTTCTTACAACAAATAGAGCGGAGAGGCAGATTTTTGAGTGATTAGTGGCAGGCTGGGAGCAGTGGATGCTCGGGGAGCTTAACGATTCATGGCCAGATCCATTCACCATGGTTAGAGTGGTGGGCATGTCACAGCTGTGATTCCTCTGGCAAAACCTCAGCCTGAAATGGTTTTAAATCAGGAGTTGAGCTTTCCATCCCACTTCTTTCCAGGTTGACTGACTTGCTGGGAGGGGGGAGGAGAGCCATCCTCCCATCCCAGAATATACTGAAAAAATCTGCACTGAAAACCTCTTCTTCCCTTTTCTCTAAATTGTTTGGGCACAAAGGGAAAAGAATCCCACTGGCTCCAGAGCACTGATCCCAGGGGATGCCTGTCCATGCAGGGTTGGGGGCAGACCTGGATGTGGCATGGTTGGCTTTTGTTCTGGGCTGTTTGCTTTTTTGTGCAGGTAAGATGCTGAAAATGGCTGAGAGACATAAATTGTACATCTCATACAAGCTGATAAAACAGGAGGAGGAAGAGGAAGCCTTCACCAATTTCCCCAGTAATCTCAGTGCTTGGCACTGGAGGCAGTTGTGGCTCAAGGATTTTCATTCAGTAATAATAAGTGCCTCATTTGTGACTTCCATTCAAACACACTTCACAGAGCCTTAGCCCTGACTCCCAGGAATGCCTTAGGCAGATGGAATATTGCTGTAATGCCAGTGTGGTTAGTCCAACACACAGAGGTGTTCCTGGACTAGCTGCTTTGGGCTGGGCCACCAAGTACCCTGCCTCCAGAATGCAGAATGACAAACAGTGTTTGCAGCCAAATGGACGCTGAAGCCTTTTTGTGGTTTTTAACCTCGATGCACAGATGAGTTGCCAGCAATATGTGCACAAAGGTTTCCCATGCAGAACATGGAACTGTGGTGTGGGGAGTCAAACACAGGCAAGATCTCTGACTGTGCAGGAGGCAGCAGGAGAGCTTATGGGACAGGAACCTTTTGGTTTTTATGACCAAGAAATATACACTTAGATGAACAATCTGGTTTTCTTCAGTTTTGAGGTTTTTGGCCCTCAAGCTGTTTTTCCATTGCAAAGGTAGAAATCAATTCTGAGTTGAATAAGGTCAGGAATTCAGCTGGAATTTGGACCTAGATATTCCTGATTACAAAGCAACAAGTACTCAGTGCCTTTGATGGAGGAGAAAACATGATGGGCCCTTTGAATCATTGGAAAAGTCACTGCTGTTGCTGATACCGTGGAGTGATGAGCACCTGGTGAATAAGAACTCTGGTTCTGGTGTTTCTGGATTATGGGCCCAAGGCCTGGGCACTCTGTTACTAGAGCTCAGATATTACTTTAAAATGTTGAACATTGATGGTGCATTATATCTTGCTGTGGAAAAGGTCAGCCCTGTTATTTGTAGAGGGAGGGTTGCCTTTTCTTCATGGCTGGCTGACTTTTTGGGCCACATGGTATAATTTATAACTACTTATTGTTTTCAGACATGGGGCTGAGGATATTTTGTGTGTGAAATTCGAAATTCAGGCCATTGTAGTTGAATACATGATACAGAATTCCTTTGTCCAGTGGGAGACAGAGATGCCTGGTCTTGATACCCTTGGCTTTCTTTTCAGTTAGAGAGAAGAAAAAGAGGACTTGTAGGGGATGAGCTAAAATATCCTAAAATAGTGGTCCAAAGTATTCTGGATGCACCAAGCCCCTTTCACAGAGAGAAATGTGTACTGGCAATACAGAGAGATTGTCGCAGTCTCATGCGGTAGAATTTATGTTGAGATGTTGGAAGTAGCCTGTGGTAACTCCTGTTTCCTGGTGTGTCTCTGTTTTCTGCACAGCCTGTGTAAAACCAAGGAACTGATGTCAACGTGCATGAAAATTAAGAACCTACTTCGTGGAAGATTTGCATGCTAGAGAAATTATCTTTAAAATTGCTCACCTGCTTGTCACAGTGAAGCCAGCTGCCTAAAACCATGAAGGAATGTGAATTCCTTAATAAATGCAAACCAATCTGTCACATTTTTGGGCTGCCAGACCCAGGATTTACAATTCCATGCAGAGCTGGTTTAAAACTACCCGGAGATGCGTTAGCTGTCACGGCCCATTTCTCCAGTGCAGCTCTGGCTTTGAGGAGTGGAGTTGACTCCTAAAACTGGCTCCAGGTGTTGTTTGGTGTTGAAATGAGTGAAGGGGATGAGACCCTCTTATGCCAGTCACTGTGCAAGTCCCATTTAAGATGGGGACAAAATACTGTATTCACCTGAAGAACCTACAGTTTAATTGCTAAATTGTGCAACCTTGTGCCAGGGGGTTGTGGAGAGTGATAAATTCTCCCCTGAGCCTCCTTTTCTCCAGGCTGAACACCCCAATTCCCTCAGCTCCTTCCCAGGCTCATGCTCCAGACCCTTCCCCAGCTCTGTGTGCTTCTCTGGACAGGCTCCAGCAGCTCAGTGTGTGTCTTGTAGTGAGGGGGAATGAATCTGACTCGCTTTGTGGGACCAGCCTCTGACTCTACAGGCAGGTGTGGGTTTTGTTATGGGAAAATAAGACCTTGCCCCTTTTTAAAATGAAGGACCAGAGTCTCACATCAAAAAAGAAGAGTGGCAAAATGAAACATAGACTCCATCCTCGTCTCATCACTGGTTAAATAAAACATGGAGCAGTTATCACCAAGACTTTGAGAAAAACAGGCACTGCCATTAAAGCTGATGCTCTCCAAAGCTTTAAATTCATCACAAGTGACTGTGAGGAATACCTATTGGCTAATTAATTTTCTTGTCTGACAGACAGCCTTTGAAATCCCATGCAGTACAGATAAAGTGTGTGCACGTGAGTGGCAGGTGGAGAAACATCACAAATTGCATTCTCAACACACAAAACCTCACCTGTTACTCTGTTATAGCTGTGGGATCTCAGCATCTCCCAGAGCTGCTGCTTGTCCACGTGTCACGGAGGTGCTGATGGACTGGACAGATGTGAGGCATCCAGGAGCAGAAAGCAGCACATAAATCACATTTGTTTTAACCAAACAGGATCTGCCCAAGTGACCTTGCCTGAGGAGAGGGATTTATGGGGTCACCATGGAAGGAAACAGCCCTATGAGCAGAGTTCATCATACTGGATGTTAAAAATTGTTTTGTGAGTGGATTGGAGGATATGCACAGTTTATCAACCGTAGCCCATGGAAAAATCTATCTAAAAATGTTTGAATGGTCTTTATGGAGAGGACACACCAGAAAGCTCCACTTCTAATATCAGTTAAAGATTGAGGTCAATGGAAGAGAATCACATCACTATGATGGGGACCATGAAATGGGGTACAACTAGAGATCAGTTTTCCCCTGGGTGTTCCTTCTGCTTTCCCCTGCCTGTAGCCTGCTTGTGGTTGTTCAGAGAGGAGAAAATTTGGATCAAAGGCAGTGAGAGAAAAAACTCAGTGAGGGGAAAAGAGAAAGTGAGGTAGTATCAAGTGGTTGTTGGCACTTTCTGCAATACATTAGTGTCTTCAGAGAGATTCTAGACATTGACAGACAGAAAAGGACCAACAGGAAATCTCAGGCTTGGATTGTTGATGTTGCTGAGGAGGGCTGTTTCTCTCTTGTTGCCTCCTCTGTGTGTACAAGTGGACTTTCACTTCTTCCTTTGTCCCCTATTAAGGTGGCTGCTGACATGGAGAGGGCTTTGCCTGTCCTGTTCCTATCCACTGTGTCCTTAACTAAACTGAGCAGCACAACTCAGTTGTTTCCAGGTGCAATCTCAATGCCCTTCCCTTCCCATGGCCTCTGCTATCAGCACTCAAGGAAAGCTCAAGGGGAGAATGAAAAAGAAATCAATTTTTATCACTAGAAATATTTTCCCTTTTGGCCACAGACTGAGACTGTTCTGACTCTAACTAGTCCTCCCTGGGGTTTGATAACAGAAGCTCACAGGAGGCTCTGGCTTATCTGAAGACCAAACAGTAAATTTCTCATTTCCGCTTAGTGGTGAGGTGTTTAATTGCTGCTTAGTTTTGCCAGTCAAGTAATTCACATTGACGTGCTAAAAGCAGCCACTAGCAGTTAGGCTTCCATCCAGGGGCTGAGTGAATGATCCTGACATCCTCCTGCAGGCACCAGCTCTGCAGGCTGAGAGCATTCCAGCTTCTCCTCTCCAGTGGGCAAGCAATCTACAGAAAATTAAGTCTGAAAAGCCATGAGAGGTTGTGAGAGGCAGCTTAAGGAGAGAGGCTCTGTTGGGTGAAATTTCTTGTCCTGTACAAATTCAGGTTGAAAATAAAAGTGTTGCCGACTCAGTGGTAATTTAGAAGAGGAAATATTGTTTAAACACAGAGAGACAGGGTTGAGCAGGGAACGGAGGATATTCACTCTGTAATATCCACGTGAGTTTATGTAGCTATGAAACAAATGCTGTCCTTGAAGATGTATGTGCCTTACAGAGGTAGGTAAATATGGGGATGGCTCAGGGCAGAGAAACTCTGCTTAGTGGACTCAGTCCTCACTTGCACTGCTGTAAATCAGGAGAAACTCTTCCAAAGTCTAAACCCCCACCTTGCATGGCCACGTGCACTTTTTAGGGGCCACGTGCGCTTTTTAGCAGTGGGTGTAAAATGCTGCTGCAAGTTCAAAATCACAGAGAGTTCTGACCCAGTAGAAGTTTAAATCTGCCTTGTTTTCTGTGGAGTAGTTTTGGGTTTAGAGCAAAGTAGCACAAGCAAATAGTATTTGAATTTTGCTTTGGTCTTGTCTCTTCTGATGGTCTGATACTGCCAGCCATGTGTAGGAGCTCCATGCATGAGATGTAGAATAACCAGCATGTACCTGAATATATCTATAGATACAAAGGCAGATAAATTATTCTCATGAGTTAGAAGTGGCCAGATAACTCCATGAGTGGCAGAGCAGAGTGGAGCCAGAGTGAATGATGCACGAATGTCCCAAATGGGTGAAAGTAACTTGCTTACCACAACTTTTCAGACTGGCTGCTGTTCTGGATGGGGTGTTACATTTTTCCTGCCTTGGGGGCTGTCTCTGCATGTTTTTTTTAATGGTCATTTTACAGCTTGCAGCATGATGGGTTATTAGGGAGTGATCACTGGATTTGAGTTTCTCAGTGGATTATTCCAGCACCCTTGCAAAGGGCAGGCTTCATGACTGCCACAGAGCTCGAGAAATAGTTTGCTTATTTAAAATATGCCGTCAACAGATTAATATCTTAAGAGGTGCAATTGCTGTAATTGCAGACTAGATAATACAAAGCTGCCACTCACATTTAACACTGACACTCTTCTCCAGTTCAGATAATTCAAGTAGACCCACAGAGATAAACCCAGATCAGCAACAGCAGCTGCCTGATAGACAGACTTCAGGTGTGAGGGTCCCTAGATGAAATGAAAGCCTCAGAGAATTAAATACCACACTACTTCAGAAACTCATAGTTTACAAAAGGGGCTGTGACTCCCAAACTCATCTTGCTCTCTGTGCAGTGCCACAATCTGAGAGGAGTTTGAGAAATTATATTCCCCGTGTCTTTCAATAAATGAATTTGAGTAGAGCGGAACTGGTAGCATGGTCCACCTGAGAGAGCTATTACCTAGAGCAAAGTTTATCCATATATTTTCAGCTACAAGTAGTTAATTAGGTAATTATTTAAAAAAAACCACACTATGCCAAAACAAAAAATGCCCCCATGCCCTAAACTACTTGGCTGAAACCCCTGGGTGGTTTTTCATAGCCAGCCCCCAGCTGTTTGCATTCATCTGAGTTTGATGTCCTCAAACTGAGAACCACAAACCAGAGAATCGATATCATCTACTGAGCACAGGGCAGCATAAACACAATCAATTAATTCCTTTATATGGAAAAGGAGTGGAACTCAGCTCATCTCCTCTCTCAGGCAAATTATAGAGATAAGAGAGTTTCCCTGAACTGAAACCAGAAGCACCAGCTTTCTGCACACTTAAACTATAATTGTCTATAACATGCATGGAGGTAAGTGAGATGCAATTTCATTCACAAGAGTTCCATTATCTTTAATCAGCTTTTACATAATTTCCTTTGTATCTGATTGTTTTGTTTTGAAATATGTAAAAAGCTTCCTTTCCACGCATGTGTAGCTGAAAGGTGAAGAATTCAATATTATGTTCACAAATTATTTCATTCATAGGAACTTTAGCAGTGTGAATGGTACAGCAAAAATGTTATGGAACTGTAATATAGCCCACAGCAGAAGGAATAAAGATGATAAAAACCAGAGGAAAGACACTTTTCTGAATAAGCTGTTAAAAACCAAAGTTGTTTATCCTTTTCTCTTGAGACCAACTTTTTAAATCTCGATCCTGTAATAGCATAAAATCTGTAGAAATTCAAGGGAATAAACACATCTCTGCAATCCTTATGAATTAAGTGTTGATGTGTCTCATGAAAGGCTATCCTCACCTTCCTGAGGGGTGAAGATGGTCAGAAATGCACAAATTGGACAAGAAGCAGCCTTTCAAAGCCCTTTGCCAGCAGGAAGAAGCATTTCATCACATATATCCAAATGCCTCACTGGAATATGGACTCCAAGCTGGGACACTTTGGTCCAAGGAGGAGATGGACCAGCTAGAGAGAGAATACAAACACAGTAATAAAATTGCCACAAACCTTTAGATTTTCAAATGCTAAAAGAATATTTGATTCTTTCATTTGGGTTAAATAGTGCTGATATAGTCTTCAAGTGTTGCATATTAGGTCTTGTTGCAGGAGAGGAGAAAATGATCTACTGCTGTTGTGGGCTCAAATTGCATTCAGTGCTGCAAATTAGGAAAACATTTTATGGGTCAGGATGGTGAAATGCTGGAATATGATGGGTAGGGAAGTATTGGGAGCCCTGATATTTGATGCATTTAATGCCAGATAACCATCCATCAGGAATGGCGCAGCTGTATCTGACCCTGCTTTTGGAGAGCAGGAGAGAGCTGATGATTCTGTGTGGTGCTGTCAAACCTTAATTTTCTGCAGTTCAGTGTGGGCCTTTCAAGGGTGGTCACTGGCATTTAACTGGATTTGGAATTAAAAAAGACACCTGTGCCTCTGTGCTGAGCATCTGACAGGAGGGACACGGCCTGGGAGCTGCCCTCCTGCGGGGCTGGGCACAGAGAATTCAGATTTGCCTCACCTCTGTTGGAGCCCCTCTGCTCCCTCCCGTGCTGGGGCTCAGTCCCACCTGGTTCCAGGGTCTCTCCCAGCCCTGTCTGCAGTTTGCCTCGTTGTGTACAGGAGCTCTTTCTTTTATAAGCGTTATTATTTGCCCAAGAGTCAGTAGAATCTAAGGAAACCTATACTAAGCAAGTGAACACAGAAGCCTATACTGAGCAAGTGAACACAGATTTTTTTTTTTTCACAGCTCTTAGCTGGAAGATCTCCATGGTTGTGGCTCCTTTTCACCACCTCACCTGCAAATAGCAAGCTGCTGCCCAGCACATAAAGGTGTTACTGCTGTTCAGAGGAAAAATTTCCCAACATATGATTGTTTAATGCCTGTGTCTTTTATTTTCAACTTTTTTTTTTCCCTTTGAAAACAGCTGCCCCACTTTTCTGAAACATTCCAGAGGTTACACTTTCCAGAGGCACAAACCTGAGAACAAAACCCTTCCAGTTTATAGGATTAAAGGCTGCTGGGTCTATGAGCAATTGGGAGTGGATTTCAGACATGGAGCATCAGTTAACCCTAAGTGGCAGGTCCTGGCCTGCTGGGTGGCACATGTGGCACCACGGTGGCACAGGCAGCACGTGCCTCAGGTCATCCTTGTTCCCAGCCAGAGCCTTGCTGTGCCAAAGCCCCAACAGCCAGAATGCCAAAAACCCAGGCACAGAGGGATTTTCCTTTCACTGCGTCCTGGAAGGCACTGGAAGCTTTCCTATTTTCTTGTGCATGGCTGTACCATGTACAACAGCTGCCACAGGTCAGACTGGATCCTGGAGCAGAGGCACAGTGAGAGCAGCTCCAGGCTCCAGGGTTCTTGTGGCACTTACTGCATTGCCTGGGTACCTTTAGGGACACCTTGTTTTAAGGTGTTCTGAGCTCAAGACTCACTCTCCCCACCCTCCTGAGCATCTCTGGCCCCTCAGTGCCAGACACACACTGAGGTGCTGGAGCATGTCCAGAGAAGGGTGACAGAGCTAGGGAAGGGTCTGGAGCACCAGTCTGCTGAGGAGCTGGGGACACTCGCTGGAGGGAAGGAGGCTCAGGGGAGACCTTATTGCTCTCTGATTTCCTGGCAGGAGGGTGCAGCCAGGTGGGAGCTGTCTCTGTCCCAGGTGACAGGGGACAGCACGAGGGGAGGCTGCCAGTGTGTCATGCCAAAGCTCAGCTCACCTTGTTGTGCACCTGGACAAGAGATCCCTGAGCAGATTTGTCCCAAGGAAGTGTTAAGATGTGTTCAGCAGCATCGTATCTTCCAAGACAGCTCAGGATTCAAAAACCTTCCATGCTGGGGTGTGAATCCTTTTCTTCCTGACTGTTGCATGTGTCTTGCTGGCCATCACCACCACAACTCCCTGGGAGCTGTCAGAGATATCTACCACGGGATTGGTGTGCCCAGGGACCCCAGCCCCCAAAGCCTGTGCTGTCCTTGTCCATAATGACATGTCCCAGCACCAGTGACATCCTGGGGACCTTGGCTCACTCCCCTCTTGAGCCTGGAATGCTCAGCACCTTGTGCACAGGAGTTGAGTCGTCACAAGGCTCAAGTGGGTGATGTTTATTTTCCCTCTGCTGCCCATTCCCCGTCTGTGAGAAGGAAGATCAATGGACTGTTTTAGCTCACATGACCTCTGGGAATACAGGATGCTGCCAGAGAATTGTTTTTTTTAAGAAGTGGGGTGGGGGGAGGGGGTGGGAAGGATAAAGAAATAAAAAAACCCTAAAGCTTTAAACACAGCCTCTTCCATGACCCTTCTCCAAAACCAATATTTTCCTAATAAAATAATGTGTTGCTTGTATTTTATTTTCCCCATCAACAAGGACTGCAAGTTCATTTGTTTGTTTTACATTGGCTGCTCAGAACAGTGTAGCTCTATGAGGTTAAAGAGATCCTCTGAGAAAGATCCTATTGATTTTAATTACCTAGAAACAGCCCACAGGGACAAAAGGACTTTGGCTGTTTATTTAGCCATCGCTGTGCTGCAGTATTGTGTAAGGAGAGATCAAATCAGTTGCCCTCATTATTACAATAATAATAAGGCAGAAAAGGTGCCTCCAGGCCTCAGGAATTTTTTTTTTTTTTTGAGAGACAATAACCTCCACTACTCCTCCCACTAATAAAAGGCAGACTTGAGGAACAAGGAGCAATTACTATTCGTCAATATTAATTCAATTACGCTCCTGTTATTTATATTACAGGAAGGATTGTTTAATATTTTAGAAATATCCCAGCCAAACCAGGGGCCACATCTGTTCTTTTACAGATTGATTTTTATCACTGCTAAATGCATGTTGAATGGTTTTTACCTCCTTTGGGCTGAAGCTAAGGTTAATTAGTTATTCAGCACAAACCAGCGGTACAGTGATTGTTTCTGAGAGTATCTGGGTTGAGAATTCACCTACCTGTGTGCTAAACTGGACACCTCCAGGGATCAGCAAGCTTTACTTGCCTGGGATCTCTTCCCACCCATTCTGGACTAACATCAAGCCCGGTTTATGGTGGCCTTGAGAGAGCAGAAATCAGTTTGTTCTGCTTATGCTATTTGCTAATTTTATTGTCTTGGAGCCTACACCTCGGAGTTGGTGTCTGCTCTGTGACTTGGCCTGTGATCCCTCGTGAGAATTTAGTATTTCCTCATAGGTATTCTCTTGCTTAATTGTTTTTAATGAACTCTTGGTACTTTTGACAGTAAGTCCCCCAACAGTCAAACTTCAGTGCTTTTTGTGGACAGTATCTCAAGTTGTAAAGAAATACTCTGGCCCATATTCTTGTTGGCGTCGATCTTGTAAAACTGCACTTGAGTGACCCAAGAGCATCCATCCAGCAGGTGGCTTTATGTAGGGGAATAGAATTTAAGTAAATAAAAGTAGTATAGAAAGTAATCTTATCCCCTAAAGACTGTGTTAATTATTAATTATTAGGATCAGGGCTGATGTTAACAGGCCTCAGCTGTAGGCAATCAGAGGAGTGTTGTAAAAGAGCAGATGGGTGGGAGCTGGAGTCAGTGGCTGCTGTGAGGACAAGGAGGAGTCCGGGCCTGGAGGAGCTGCCTACAAGAAACATCAAGGAGGTACGAAACTTTAGTGATATGGAACCTTTGCAATGTTATGACAATGGAACTCTTGCACTATAATGACAATTGAAATCTTGCACTATGATGACAACAGTTTTACGCAGGGGCTGGTTGTATAAAAGCCAGTTTTAACATGGCCACGAGCAAAGATGCAAAGAGCTGTTGAAGGCAGAGCTGATCTCCCCAACACCACGGCCTGGCAATGTGTGCATGCACATTGCTGTTGGTAGGGGAAAAATAATGGAGCTGCAAGTCATGGAAATGCAGCTGTGATCTGTGGGAGCCCTGTGCCTGTAGAGGATTCTGCAGATCCCCTCTTTAAAGCAGGCCTTTAAAGAGAATCCAAGAAATCATATTGCACCATTTGCAGCTTTTGTGTGAAAGGCAAGGCAGAATCTCACTCAATGTTTGTGCACCAGCTCAGCAGCTGACTTCACACTTAAGGGTTGTCTTTATTTTCCTTTAAATCAAGGCACTAGGGAAGGATTTCCTGGCTCTTGCTCTGCTTCAGCTGAAGCTTTTCTGAACTTCAGAGACTGTCAGGTGTTTTTAGCCATTTGAGCCATCCTCTGGGCCACTGTGCTTCGCTGACTTCCCCTGTGACTAATGGAGTCCCTCAGTGTTTCAAGCAGAGAGGCTTCAGCTGGGAAGGTTAATGCAGCACAGCACTGGACAGGTGTTTCAGGTCAGTCCCTTGTGTAAATAATAGGTTGTTCTGCTGATGGTGCTTCCTTAAATATCCAAAGGTGGTGCAGATTTGTGTGGAAGGCTGCAGCGGGCATGTTTCTGAGCTGGGAGCTGCAGCATTGCCCCAGGGTGTGGGAAAACACTGCAGGTTCCTTTCCCTGCTTGGACTGCTTCTACAAGACCGGTTAAAACAGTTTGCTCAAATATTTTCTCTTTTTGCCAATGTATTTGGTTATTGCTTAATTAGTTCTCTAAAGTTAAATACTTAACTAGATTAGCTGTGTTTATTTGTGTGTCTGAATGTAGCAGTTTAGACTGATCATGAGGGTGGGAAGTAGCACAGAGGGATTTAGAAAGATGATGAGCAGCTAATAACAAAACACCTAAGCTGGTTTTCAAGATTGCATTTTAGGTCGTTAATTGCATCCCAGACTTGAAGACTGCATGTTTTGTACTTTGCAAGAAAGTGGACTAGGAATATGCTTCCTGAGATTTTCAGTGATCTGGCTATGGTTTATGCTATTTCTGTTCTTTTCCATATTGTGACATATTCTATTTCTGTGATCAAACCACACTTCAGAAGCTGTCAATATAAGAAGTCTGTGTCTAAGAAGAAAAGTAGACTAATTAAGCTTATTTTCAATGTGACGACACGGAGGAAGACACTATTTTGGTCTGCAGATACTGTGGATAAGGTGTCCCCTAATAAGAAGTCTGAATTAACTGGTGGAGAAGTACCTACAATTAGTGGTTTGGGATAAATTGATTTTTAATGAAAAATTAAGTCTTAAATGTATGGAGTGGAGATAAGCAAGTACAAATTACAGGATGTGTTAAGAGTCTGTAAAACTGTAGGTAAATATCATGGGTTTATTCTGTGAAAATTGTGAATGTGATCTGGGGTAGCAGCTGTTTGTACAGGTATATCTGAGAATGCTTTGCCAGACAAACCTTGTCAGGCAGCTGAGAAATGCTGAGTTTCTCTAGCAGCAAACAGTGCAAAATAAGCTGAAGGACCACATTTTCACCCGGTTTTTTAATTATAAGATTTGCCCTGGAATCTTATATGTTGTGAAGTTTCCAGGTATGGTCTCCCTTTCCAGAGCTAAGGTCTGTGGTCCAGACTACACTGAGATTAACAAGGAATTAACTGGAAATTGGACCATGGCTTCAGGAAAAATTCTTTCTTTCAGCTGTGGCTCAGTTCTCTACAGTAAACTGTATTCCATCACAAGATTAAGTTTTAAACTGATTTTAAGACCTTTCTTGGTACTAAACATAAATAATTGCTTTAGTGTCTCCAACTCAGCCTTCAATGTGGATGTCAGCATTGGTAATGTTTGTCCAGTGTTGCCACACCACTCCCAAAGACCTGTTTGCCTTTTGTCCCCTTCTCAGTCCTTCTCTTATCTCCTATTTTCCTGTCTTTACATCTGTCTCTCCATCTGCATGCAAAATGCCAGTCTCTTTCATTTCATATATTCTGGATTTGCCCACCACTTGTTGCTTACCTCTGGTTTTGCCTTCAGTTCCCATGAAGGGGCACCTACAGCTGCTGCTGCTTCCAAAACCCCTGCCCTTGCCACAGGATTTATCTTTCCTAAGAGTGTGAAAAGCCTGTGCAACTCGTTGCTGCTTTGAATAAAAAAGGGCTGCTGAAGGTCCAGAGATGTTGCTTCTGTGCATGATCCCTCCCAGTGCTCCTTCGTGTGTGAGCCAGCTTCTGCATGGGGCTCTGTGCTAAAACCATGCTAGAGATCATAAGTTCTTCTGGGAAAAGACTCTCTCCTGGTTGTGGAGGTGTCGGAGAAGTTTTTTGAGAAATTTCTGGGAAACTGAGTGAAACTGTCTCAGATTTCTCCACTGTTTGCAGTCCTCTTTTGCTGGCTGAGCCTTACCTGGGCATATGAATATTTATGTATCTTAGACATAACATGAGTAGTATTGATTCGGTCTTGCAAGGGAATTTGCTTGTTTCCCTGGGTCCAATCCCCAATGAATTTATAGTGAACAGGCCATTATGCTTGGGTGACTGTATGACAGCAGGGCAGAGTGGAAAATCTTGCTGTAAAAGCTATTGAATCAGGAGGGGACAATAAAAGGATTCTCTCGTTCACCCCCTTGGTCATGGCTTTTGGTTATGGTTACAGCTTAACATAACTACCCATCAAATAACTGTGTATTTTTATGATCCTGTGTTGGGTGGTTGGTGGGTGCACAGGCACAAAAGATTTAAAGCTGGTCTCTTTTTGTTTTTTCTTTTTGAAGGTTACATTAATTGTTCTGATGCCTGAGCATCTGCCTGATACGCATTGTTTCCTCTGCAGACTGAGGAAGACAAAAGCTAAATACAAATTTATTGAATAGGCAAGCTATAAACCCCGAAGTTTGCACAATATTTTAATGGAAATCATACTTTGTCAAAAGCATGTGTATCAAATTTTCTTAGTAGAGATCATGGTTCATCAGTACCAGACTTAATTAAAAATTTCCTACTAAGCTTACTCACTGGCTTCTGTGTCTATATATAAATTTTTAGCTTTATAAACTAATGGCTCATTTCAGGGAGGAATGTGTCTTTTATGAATTCAAATGCATGATATGAAAATGTTGCACTTTGTAGAAGAATTCACTTTTCCCATTTAATTTTTGGTGGGAAGAGGGACTTCAAGTTATTCTTCAGCTTTCATTTTGTGTATTTTTACAGTGTTAACCAGCAAAAGCTGATTCATTATCCGCTGTCCTAACTTTACCTGCTCTCAATAACTCACAAGTTCAGGTCACCCTGCAGCGGCTCCCTTCGCTCAGATACCATGTCTAACTGAATGGAATTGACCTGTTTAAGGCCTCTTCACTCCAACTGAATTATTTGATCATGGCCACAGACATCTGTTTGGGGCAGTAATTGGTTGTTTATAGGAGCACAGGAGAGCCACCAGCAGCAGCAAGACAATAAAGGCAGGGGACAAGCATGGAGGGCATGTGGACAGGTGCTGACAGACCACTGTCTGCTGGAGATAAGCCATGCAGATTAGCTGTATGCACTCTATCTCCCCACCGGGGCCTAATAATCCCCTTTAGCACTCATTCACAGTTATGTGGCAGACAGAAAAACCGATACGGGGGGATCTGGTGCCGCTGCCTCGCCGCGAGTCTCGCACGCGGCTCCTGGAATCCGTGCGGCTTCACCGTACAATTAGTTTTAAATGCCAATTTCATGGCGGCTCATGAGATGGAAAATAGAAGAATACTAGGTAAAGATACCCATTGCAAACTAGATTATTTGAGAGGGAAAGATGGCTCTTCGAGATGTGGCTGTCACTGCTGCTTCCTGGCCTGACGGCCACAGTGTGGACATTGAGGTAAAGGGTGACAAAAACCTAACTTGAAGGGCTGAATTGTTGGGAAAAAATAATGACATGGCATTTCTGTGCTGTTTGTGCGCAGACAGGAGGCAACGTGAGTTTTAATTGATTTGCAAAACCTTGTTGCAGTTCTTGAGGAACGCAGGATGGTTGCACTGGACTTGCAGCAGCAGGCAGGTAAAGCAGTGTGAGATGCACTGGGTTTGCCCTGGTACAGCTGCACGTGTGTTCCCCTCACTGTCAGACCCAAACACATGGCACGCCTCGTGGGTGCTGCCCATCGGGGTTTAAAGGAGGTGCAGAGCCTGGGATTTGATTAAGAGAACTTGATCTTCACATTCAAATGTTGAATTAAGTAATTTTTAACTACACGCACAAACAAAAAAGCATTTATGTTAATATAAAACATTACTTTTAATTTCAAATGAAAGTTCTGCATTTGGCAAGGCATAGATACCTGTTACAGTCCTGAGCCAGTGCAGGGAGGGAGAGAGTGCAGAGATGGATATTAAGATTGACAGATCCTGGGATGTTTGCTTGAATTCCAGAAACACATATTAGTGGGACATGGTGCAGGTGATGGAACGAAAAGATTGTCATTATTGGCTGTTGTTATGCTGTGCCACTCATTTCATGGGTAGCAGTCACTCAGCGTGGTGTAAATATGTGCTTATATGCAAATGGGAAGAAATACTGTTCTCCAGAAGTGCCTTGGTTTTAGTGCTGCAATGAAAGTGTCTCTGGCTCCTGAGCTTTTCAAGTCCTGCATCTTGAAATCTGGTAATTTTTTTATGCAAATAATAATGGAAGTTTATTGTAGACACCAGAGGGAAAGGTAATCTGATCTCAAACTACTTTTTTAGAAAAATCCTACTACTCAAGGTGATAATTTAAAAAATGAAAGTTGTTGACCTAAAAGCTTCGATCATTGCTCTCTACAAGTACCTAAGAGACCATTGTAGCCAGGTGGGGGAAGCTCTCTTCTCTCAAAAATCAAGGGATAGAAGGAGAAGAAATGGCCTCAAGGTGTGCTATGGGAGGTTTACATTGGACAATAAGAAAAATTTCTTTATCTAAAGGATGATCAACCACTGGAAAAGGCTGCCCAGAGAAGCGGTGGGGTTACCATCCCTGGAGGGGTTTAGGAGGTGGGGATATGGTTCCTGGGGACATGGTTTAAAGGTGGCCTTGCAATGCTGGGTTAATGGTTGGACTCAGTGGTCCTGGAGGTGTTTTCCAACCTGAGTGATTCCATGAGTCTCTGACCTTCTCTGTTCAACAAATACCACATTTAATTTCTTTGTCTCTTTGATCATTCTGTAATCACAAAAGAATTTTTTCAGACATTTTTTTTTTTTGTATTTTGTATTGGATATCCCAATATCCCATTTGTGTTCTGCACAGCTCTCTCTCTATGTGCATCTCCAAAAAGTCTCAAGTTTCTGGCATGAATTTCACATTCACGTGGAACCTGATTTGGAAGGGACATAAAATTTGCATGGGAAACAAACCTTGTATGCACCTTTAATGAGTTTTTTCTTAGTTAATTATAGGAGCTTTGAAATTCACCAGTAAGGGACAGAATCCTCAGTAAATTCACACAGCTCTGTTGAAATCAGCAGGGCTTTGCTACTTTACAGTTCTGCTCTGTGGTTTTTATCTGGGATTGTTTTTTTTTTTCATTTTGCATTTCCAGCTAGAGAGTTATTGTGCAAGCAGGCTGTAAAGCACAGCAATGGTGTTGACTCCATCTACATGTCCTGTATTTGTTATCTAATTGCCAATAGACCAAACTGCAAAGGGACAATGTTTTTCAACCAAACGACCTGTAAGTAGCAGGAAATCTTGTGCTCTCACCTCTTTGGCCAAGACAAGAGCATCCACATTTTACATAATGAGAGAAATCAACTGTTCTTTATCAGTGCTTTTGGTGCAATTGCAAATCTTTAAAGCCTAGCTGCTTCTTGGATTTAACAACTGCATCCCAACCATCCATGCATCAGGAACATGCAGGTCACTTTTGTACAACTGCAGTGAATACCATTATTTGTAACCTGAATGAGCTTAAAATTCAGCCTCAGATTCTCAAGCAGCATCCCTGGCTGCTCAAAGGGAGCTGTGTGCTTTCATACAATGTGGGATCGTGAGTGTTTATTCGACTGTAAGTTGTGCATTTATATTTAACAAATTACAATTAAATAATGTGAAGACAATTTACAGCCTCTCTGGTCACTCCAGATTCTGGCTGCAGCCTCTGCAGCTCAGGTCTTTACTCATGTGCTTTGCTAGGGTTGCACAGAGGTACTGCTCAGGCTGCAGCCCCAGTTGCATTTTCAGAGCTGTAATTTCTTATTGGGATACATGAGCAGTCCTGATTCTTTGTTATTTCACTGTGTCTTCCCCAGTATGTTCACCCACCCAGTTAAGGTGTTGCTGGATGATGGGTATGGTTTCCCCTTGGGAATCCACCTGGAGATGGAAATTTCATCTTCTGAGTCTCACACCCCATGTCAGACCCCAACCAGAGCTCCTTGTGCTGATAACGAATCTCTGACGTACAATATTTAATGTGCTGGGACTTCTAATGAAATAATAAATTACAATTACAGCTCATCATTCTTATTGCCACAATTATTCTTACTGCCACAGCCCATTCCAATGAGTAGCAGTATCAACCAGGTTTCCATTTCTGCCTGTCTGATTTGGTGGCTTGTCCTGCTGTCTCTCTGCATCTAAGGCTGAGATTGGTGTCCTCTGGCTTATCCTCCACTTCTTCAGAGGGACAGTTCAGCTTAATGTTCAGTCTAGTTTGTCTGATTATTCAAGCCTCTAATAGCACAGATTAGTCAGATCAGCAGGAAAGTTTCAAATCAAAAATATAATAATTGGTATCACACTGGCCAGTCTAATTAGCACAGGCTGATAACATCTGCTTTGCTCCATGCTTTCTTATTGTGAATAAAGTCTCCAAACTGAACCAAACTCTTTCTAGGAGTTGTATTATCACCATTTGGCCCTAGCAGCCCTTGTGAACTCTCACGAGATCTCTGGAGATAGGAAGCAACGTGCATTCCTTTCAGTTAAATTCAGTTTGGTTTTCAAGTGAAAAAGAGTCCCAAGAAATACAGAAGAGCCTAAGCTGTCCCTGAATGTACCACATCTGGCTATGTTATAACTAAAAGATAAATAGTAATATTTTTGCTTTTATTTCCTCTGTTTTCCATTATTTTTAATATTTTTCATTTTTCCCTTCACTTTTTTTTCCTTATCACTGCAGCAATATCTACTAATGGCTTATATAACATGACCAACTCCATCACCAAAGGGTTAATTTGCTCTCATGTCCTTAACTAAGCTTGAAGTCACATGCAGTGCAGCCTCTCATTTTGATTTCACTTCCTAAAAAAATCAGGTAGTGTTTATTTTCAAGCAGGGCCATGGAAGAGCTATTGGCTTCTGGAGCAGGTGGTGGTGAATTTTGTACGAGTTTGTAGCTCTTGGACTTCGCTCCAGGATTTTGAGGTCATCTGAAAGATCCCAGGAACTCAATGAATTTTGGCTGAAGGTCCTGTGGAGTTCCCACATTCTTCCGTCCAGCAGTCAAATGATGGCTTCAAAACACTGAGATGACAGTGGCTTTGTTTCAGAGATCTCTGAATATTTGACTAGGAGGAGGTTTATCTGAAAACACAAGAATAGGAATTTCAAAGCCTTTGCAAAGAGGTATATTTCATATATTAGCAGCGATTGAGCTGAGAGTTGGACTGGATTTGAGGCCCAGGTCCATTCTGAGCATCACTCCTGAGGTCAGCAGGACTCAGGCCAGTGCAAACTGCCCCACGTGGCAAAAGGTTTGCTTGCTGTGTGTTGGCTGGAAAGCTCATTTCACACAGACCTGGATTGAGAAGTGCATGAGGGTGTTATCTCTGAAGATTAACTCACCCTCTCAGCACAGGCAGATTGCATTTAAACTAAGAGAAAGTGACTGGCTTGGGAAGTGGGGAAAATATTCATTTGTTTTACCACCAAAGGTGCCTTTATCTTCAGATACTCAAATGTGAAGGTATATTTGTCTCCCACCAATGAAATATAATATTGATATCACCTCCAAGGAATATGGTGTAATGAATTTCTTTTCCTTCTGTTTTGTGTAAACACACAAACACCCGTGGCAGCCCACTGTGGTGGCAGCCAATAGACTGAGCACTTACCCTTGCTGCTGTTGTGTAACCACGGGCAATTTATCTCAGTCTCACCTCTCTTAAAACACTTTTATCAAAATTGGCGGTCAAACAGCGCTGAACCATGGTGGCCTCAATCTTAAATGCTGTGGTGCAGATTTTAATTTGGGAAAGATTAATGCACTCTCAAGTGTTAATGCCACAGCTTTCTGTTATCTACATTGATGGGTGTCAGCTAATTTCTGCAGAAGGATTGTAAAGCAGACTGTGCATGTTGATGTTTCAGAAACCTCAGCTCCAGAATGGTGAGATAATAGAGAGGGAAATAGAACTATTTTCTCAAATTTCTTTTAAATTAGAAAATGTTTCCCCTGTCTTTGTAAAGCTTAGCTACAGAGTCAATTCCACTCAAGCTGATTCTTGAAGATATAGGGAATATTTCATTTAAAGGAGCAGTAAAAGTGTCAAAAGATACTTTATCAAGGTCGCTTTTAGATTGAAGATAACAACCCATCTTATAACAAATATAGACCCCCACAGTAAGCTTTGTAATTTCCAGTGCTGTGGTAACTCTTAGTCTCTGTCTCCATCATCTCTCATGAATTTTTTCCTTGTCTGATCACATATAATCCTAATCAACAAAAGCCCTTTTGTTCATTAATAAAATGACAATAGCTCGTACACTTTGACTGGTTTATTTTTCAGCTTTGTACAGTTTAGCAAATACAACTGAAGTTTGTTCTGGTTTTTAATAGACTTTCCTAACTGTGAAGATGATGTCTGGAAAGAAGATAACTGTGAAGAAGATGATGCACAATAACTGGGAATTTTTATTTGTGCAGACTAATTTACACAGGAAGGGGGGGAATGCAATTAAGCTCATAAAACTTGCTCCAGCAATGATCCAGGTCAAGGGGCTAATGGTGAATTGCATGAATAACAGTCGCTCACCCAAGTCACATTAAACAGTCTTGATAATATCATCCAAAATAGCCAATTATTTTGAGTGTTATGAGACGGTCCTGTTGTTATTTAACAATGGTTTATATGGGAAAATAGTAATAAAGGGTATATGGTAAAAAATAATTTCAAAGGGATTAGTTGCAATTCAGTTCACAGTAAACTGCTTTTGTGCCAGAGGGATGGAGGAGCAGTGCCTTAGAAGAGTGAATTGCATGTGATTTAGCAGTGGTTTTATGACTTCAGTCCTTGCCAAGACTGTGCCATCAGCTCCAGTTTACAAGCAGGAGCAGAGAAGGAGATGGCACAAGCAGGGCAGCAGAGCCCTGTTCTCTGCAAAGCATCTTCCCCATGGCCATGACTTTCTGTTTTGGTTATAGTGAGGGATACCAGGGTGGGAGGGTTGTGCAGCTGCTGGGTGGCGAAGCAGGGAGATAGTGGAGATGACCACTGGCCAGGCAGGGTAACAGAGGTTAAAGGAATGTTATTTTGTTATATCTTGGTGCATTTACCAGGAAAGGAGTGCAAGAGGGGTACTCAGCTTAGCTCTGGAGTTTGAGTTAGGGGTTTTCTGACTTTAAATCTGTTTAATTTATATAATAATATTTGTCTGTACCCATTTTTATAGATATTCTTCTTGATTCTGATTATTTTCAGTTTAACATCACAGTAACAAATTATTATTATTATTATTTTAAAAAAATCTCTGCTTTATTTGTGGTCCACATAACTCTTGGTAATGCAACTTTAGTTGATATTTATTAAAAACATGTGACTATACTTGTTGCATGTTATTAATAGTAATGCAAAACCATTATTGAATGTTAACATGATCTCACTTTGCTTTACTCCATCAGAACCTGACAAAGAAAAGGTTCGCTGACAACTTTTCAGTAAACATTCTTTGTGCTTTAACTTGACGAATGGGGCTCTTTATTCAGCTATTGACTTGTAAGAAACCAAAAGGGCCAACGTGTCAGGTGGTTTGCTTTTACATAGGGATGTCCATTGTCAGAGAAGTCAACTATCTATGTCCACCACTGATTCTCTCCATACAGGAAGGAAGTTTTACAACTTAGTGACAATTCTGTAGTTTAGTTTATGCTCTGACTGATGCAGATCTTCTGGTTGCAATGGAACTGCTCCATCTTGGCTTCCAGGTGCTAATCTTGAGATTATATTAGATTTATTTCTCCTAGTTTCTCTTCTACTTTCTTGGATCTGAAGTTCACACCATGAGAAGGCAGACTTCAGCATCTGGAACCTGATATGATGGACCAGCAGAGGTTTAATTGGAACATCTTAGAGCATGTTGACATCAAGTAATTTTCTGTTTCTTGACAGCCAGGATATCCCAGCCATAATAAAAGGGTTAAATTAACCTGCATAGACCTATGTGGCACCATTCAGCTTTTGGTTTTATTTTGAGACATTTGAGAGTCTTCAAGGAAGAGGAGTCAAGTGCCTGTTTTGGAGCTCCGAGGGTAAATCTGTACAACACTGAGGGGTTTAAGAGGAATTTCTCTGGACTGCTACTGCTGTGATGTGGACAAGGCTACAAGTCAATCTGAGAGATATCACCTCTGATGATTAACTCAGAACAGCATATTTTGATAGTCCTGCATTTGCCAGGAACTATGGTTACAGTGTGAAAATGAGCAATGCCCTTTTCTGGAGCAAAATTAATGACAGGATTTGAAGTGCTATGGACTCTGGGCACTTGGGACATGACTGTAGTGGGTCCTGTGTGACAACACAGGTTTTCATACTTTTGCCTCTGTGTTTAAACAGTTTATTCTGTCCCTGTGTTACTGTGGCTTCAAATATGCAACCTGCAGCTTGTCATAAAATTCTGATTGAATTTAAACCATGTGTGTGTGGTTAGGGAGACATCTGTTAATTGTTCATGAAATTAATTGAATGATGACTATCTAGTTGAGTTTTCATGGGATTTATTCCTAGGGGCTGTAATTGCTAGTTTTGTAAAAGATGCCTCACAAGCAGGTTATTTTTAAAAAGAAAAAGCCTCTTACAAGTATCTCTGTCTGCCTGTATTCTGGTGTTGAATATGCAGTTTTAAAAATGAGATTGTAGCAACTCCTCATATTAAAGTAAAATGCTTGTTTTTCATACAGGAATTACAGAGTGTAACATAATTGGGCTCACTGAAATGAATTCAGCATCTCTCAGAGAACAAAATCATTGAGCCTACTGACTAAATTTAACAGCCTAATAGAAATATGCAGGTGAAGGTACAATTAATTTTAATTACTAGACTATACATTGTTAGTTGCACAGCCATGAGTAAAATTAAAATGGCAATCACAATTAGAAAATTGCAACCTCATTGTGCAACAAATTAGTCACAAATTAAAAGTCCAGGAACTATTATACATCCACTTTATTGCTTTATGACCATTATTGCCCTGATATGGATTTTATTTCTTTAATGTCGTGTCCACTTCTTTACACCTTATCTTTGTTTAGGATCTCTGGCTCCTTCCCAGATTGTGACTCTAAGAAAAGAAATAATACAGGCTGGAGAGCTGAGACTTCCCTGCTCACTCTGGGCAGAACCTCCTAAATGGCCCTGTCCTGCTCGTGGGTGGCTTTCAGAGCAAGGTTTGTCACCAGATTATTTCAGTGAGGTTTCTAGAGCACAGAAAACAGCATTCAGGGGGTAATAGCCGAGGTCTGTGTGTGATGTAACCCTTTTAGGAAAGGTCAGGCCAGTTAAGGTCAGGAATCTGGAGGGAATCTACACTGGTGAAAGTCAGACTCTCCCCCCAGCCCTCCCCTCTGGCTGGGCACACCGATGGCCTGCACAAAGAATTTTACCTACAGGAGTATTTCTGCTGTAAGCCTGGCTTTCAGCTGCTCTCGACATGGATTTATGAAATGAGGTTTAACAGCTATCCCAGCCTTGCAAGCTCTATTGTGGCTGGAGCTGCCTTTGCCCTGAAACGCCTGAGGAGCCACCATGGAGGGGCTGAGCTGGAGTAGTGGCAGCAAACACCTGAAGTGCAGCAGCTGAGAGCCCTGGACATGTTCTGCACCATCACATCTCCCTGCTGCCCACGCCTGGAAACGAGGGGCTGTGCCTCCCTGGCACCAGCAGCTCATCCTCACCTGCAGACGAGTACAGTGGGACCAACAGCACTCACCTTCACCACAGCACTATGATGAGTACAGTGGGACCAACAGCACTCACCTTTACCACAGCACTATCTCGAGCCCTTTGCAGGGTGAGCCCCACTTTGAGGTGATTCAAGGCTTTTCCAGACACCTAGATGCCTCTTGTGCAAAACTGAAGATCCATGGAAAATGCTCAAGTAGTTTGAGTTCCCAAATCTGCTTTTCTGACCAAGATGCACCAGAGGTGCAAGAAAGAGAAATTCTCCTACTGGCATCTGAAGTTAGCCCAGTTACTCCAGTTGTAGGATCAGAATGGCTTGTGTTAAAAGGACCCCCAAATCATCCAGTTCTTGCCCCCATGGGCAGGGGCACCTTCCTCTGGACCAGGCTGGTGAAAGCCCCATCCAGGCTGTCCTTGAGCACTGTCAGGGTTGGGACATCCACTGCTTCTCTGGGCAGCCCATGCCAGTGCCTCAGCACCCTCACAGTGAAGAATTTCTTCCCAATATTTAATCTGAACCTGAATTTCTTCCCAATATTTAACCTGAACCTGCCCTCTGCCAGCTTACAGCCATTCCCCTTGTCCTGTGATTCCATGCTCTTGTAAATATTCTCTCTCCATCTTCCTTGTAGGCTCCCTGCAGGCACTGCCAGTCTGACATTAGGTGATCCCAAAGCCTTCTCCTCCCCAGTGCTCCTGAGGGAGCCCAGGCACAGGGCTGAACACATGGGCTGGGAAGAGCAGGACACAGCACGATAATTAATCAGAGTTGGTGTAGAGAGGAGCAAAGACCAAACAGCCACCCCCCAATGCAATCTCTCTGTCTCCACATGATCTCAGCTCTCCGGGGGCTTCTCTAAAACCACCAGAGCATTGGTCAGCTTGTGTGGGCCCCAGCAGGGGCTCCTGCAGTGCTTGGAGAGCTGAAACTGCCATTTCAGATATGCAATTGAACAGCTATCAGAGGGTAATGATGTTTAGTCACTACCGCTTGGGACTGGATTTTAATTGATGACCCAGAGGTGAAAATGTTTCTGTTTCATTACCTGGCATTGCCAGCATTTTTTCCCCTGTAATCCTCTTTCCTGTAATATGACTACTTTGGGAAGGGGAAATTAAAGTGGGACTCAAGAGATGAAAGTGAGAAAAGATATGTTTACTCCCTGGTTATCTCTCTATATTTAAGGCCCAATAGGAACTCCTTGGTATTATTCCAATTTTTGCTGTCTACTTTTAAAATTAAATCAACATATAATTTATTAAATCAACTTTAGTTTTTTTTTTAAACTACAGATTGTTGATTGTAATTTTTCACAGATTTTTACTTCCATGTTTGCACTGTTCTCAACATGAAGGATTCCTTCTTATGTGAAGCAAAACTCATCTGTGATTGCTAAATTGAATGCTGAAATCTCCCTCCATTCTGGGAGAGGTGAGAACCTGTGATTTACTGTATGTTTATGCAGCTCCTAGTGCCCAATTGCACAGAGACTTGTAGGGTTTACCTCAGGATAGAAACTGAGGAAAAAATAGTAACACGATCAATTCATAAGATTTTCTCTCAGAAGTCACAGAAGTTTCTTACTAGCAGTAATTTTCATCTCTCAGACCTCTCTGTGTTTTAGAATTTCTTGACAGGCTAATAAGGATGATCTTTGTCTTGAAAATGTGGAGACATAGAAATGAAATGCCAGCTTGGAATCTGTCTGGATGTATCCTGTACCGTTGTTCTTTTGAATTATTTGAGGCAGGGAGTATCTAAGATTAGGGAAACATCTATAGGTGCCACTGGCTGATATCTATTTACTGTAGGTTCTTTTTTGGAAAACTTGTTCCTTCAGCATTAACATTAGCAATACTAATACAAATATCTCTTTTATGTCTTTGAATTAAAAAAAAAATATAATATCAGCATCTGTGCTTGAAAAACAGGCCTAATGATAAGCGAGAATGACCTGTTCAGGGCCGTGCATTAACCTTGCAGGAGAGACAGGAATATTATCTGGATTCTTGTTTATTGAGCCATGGTGGGCTGTTGGAGCTCTTCTGTGTCCGAGTATTGTGCATCTCCTCCTTGTGTGACGCCAAAAGCACTTGGCACATAGTGGTTTTCTGGGCTATGACCCTTCCATGCTGCTAATTTAGAGGATCACAATTTTAGTATTGTAGGAAATGTGGCGAACTCTTATAAAAGAAGATGTTGATTCAAAGAATTAGTTGCTTTGTTTTTCCTCCTGCTCTTTCTGGTAAGAAATTGGCCTTGCCCATGAGTCAGGAGGTTTTTGGTGTGCAAATGCATGGAAGAACTGCAATACAAATATCTTGTGATTTGGGTCAATAACTTTGCATTAATATTTGCCATTGGTAATAAGTGGGTAGAGCCTCATGGGAAAGCTGCAAAAATGGAAATGTCTCCTTGTAGACATGTGTTTGTGAAACCAGGCTCTGCAGCTGACAGAGCAATTGGAGAGGTGTCTTTGGGCTTTACTGTTGGAGTCCTGAAACTCTGTGTGACTTTAAATTCCTTGGCATGGTGGGGAGGAGGGGGAACTTGGACCCTGAACTTCCTGTGAATCTCGGGAACATTGCACATTTCTTATTCAGCCATTTTATTAATGCTGTAAAAAGTGTAAATGTGATTCTTTAGCTATAGCTGAGAAGGCAGCCTTTCATTTAATCCCTGAAAACTGCTATATTCCCTACAAAGAAATAATTACAAATCTACATAGAAAATTCTTTTCTTGCAGTCTAACGGGACTCAACAGAAAACATGGGTTTGAGCATGTAGCTTTGAAATTAGGCAGTGTAACAGCATTAAAAAAATATCCCTTAGAAGCCTTCATCTCTGATTTTATTTTATATTGTTATAGTGCTCACGCTCCAGTGATTTCCTTTCATCTAGTCACTGGGCTGAGGAAATAACACAGGAAAGGAAACGTCTTGAGTTTCTGATGTACATGGTAAATGGCCATTTCAGGGACCATGCGCTGTGGGCCTCAGACTGAGGGTTTAATTTAATTGGTTGAAATTAAAAAACATTCAAGCCTCATGAAATTATGACCTTTATGCCTGGTGTGTCAGCTACATCTGACACTAGCCTTGTTGTTTAGAGAGGAAATCCCTCCCCTATTTAAATGGAAGCTCCTGTGGGACCCACATAAGCCTTGCAAACAGAAGAGGCAAGTGGCTCTGATCACTAGATCCCTGCTCCTACCATGGTTAACATCAGCAGCATTTCTTTTAGAAGTTTGTGTGTCTGCGTTTATCTTAGCTATTTGAAAAATCATGTCTGTTTGTTATCAGTATGCTCATATTTCTTTTAAAATACATGTTTAAAAAATTTGCTTTGTGTTTTCACTGAGGGAATTGAAACACATGGGATGGGACGGAAATCTAGATTTGTGTGTTTCCTGTCAAGAAATTGGGAGTTGAGGTTCAATTTTAATATTTTTTGGGTGGTAATATGTTTTAAATCAGTTGAACTCTCTACATGATCATTTATTGGATGTGTTTTCTGATACAGTTTTCCTTTCTTCTTGGTTTAGATTATAAAATACAAGATAATGATAACAATAACAACAACAATAATAATTTTTTAAAATGGATTTCTGTGCAGTGCTGAGGACAGGGGCAAAGCAAGCTTCTTTGAGACTGGAGCCATTACCATAGTGCCAAATAAAAATAATTTTTTTGCCATGGGGTACAGATGGGACATCTTCAGTGCTTCAGGATGGAGTTTTCCAAAAGGACTTGCAGGGAGGCAGGGTCTCAGTTTCCATAGACTTTCAGATGACTTTAAGGACAGCCACCCTTGGATTTCTTTGGGGAATCTCACTACTATAAATGTGCCCATCACAATTTTGCATGAGACAGTAATTAGTAGAGATAAAATCCCAGCAAGCCTGTAGAGGTGACCTGGCCCTTTAGGAGATCTGCTTACAGCGATGCCCCAGCCCTGACTCTTTGCATCGTGTTCATGCTGAATTTCTGGACCCTGCTAAAATATCTTCATTCTGTGAGAATCTGCATTCTCAACTAGTCCAGAAATTCAGTGATGGCTTCTCATAATGCCAGACCTTTTCTGTGGAAGGGTAAAAGTGATGTGGAAAACCAAAGTGACCCATTCCTTCTTAGTCTTTTGCTGTCAACAGATGCATCAGCTGCTTTTTCAGCTTTGTGTATAATATGGGCACAGATATGATAGTTGTATATACTGTTGAGTTCTGGTTACCATTAGCAAAGGTTCTAAGTGGAATAAGAAGTTTAAAAAATTTTCAGAGACAGTATTTGAAATCTGGTACACTTTTATTATATGAGAATCTGGAGGAGAAATTAATAAGAAGTTCCAGGAAAACGGGTATAGTATGGAGCTGGGAAATTTTTATTCTGAGTAAGAAATGTGAGAATGAGGCAATGAGAGATGAGAATGAGGTGGTGTTCAGTGAAAAGAAAGTTATCACAGCAGAGAAAGTCCCACAAGGGACAGTTATTCTGTGATGTTCATTTCTATTGAATATCATTGGCAGCACTTCAGGAAGGTTCAGAGAACAAAAAACACTTAAAAGATGACCAGAAGGTTAATACCAGATTAAAAGAAAAGTTTGCAAAGGGAGATATTTCTGAATTTGCTGTGGTAAATTGTCCTCCTCTGCCTGGCTGCACCATTTTGTGAAGCAGTAGGACTCCTAAAATAAAGAATAAAAATTCAGACTGCTGAAGCACGAGTTTAGCCTTGGGTTTTTTAGGAGGGCAGATGTTCAGATCCCAGTTTTTTCACCTTTCTCTCACCACCAAATTCACAAAACCCTGAGGAAGTGCCAAACAGTCTCGGGAACATATGCAGTGCCATGAATGTGTAGGTTGACTTGTTGAGGCACTTGGCCTCCATCAGCTTATCAACAAGAACAATTTGTTTTCATGCCCTGTGGTGCTACTTATCCTTCAACTCTTTTATGAAGCACGGAATTGGTGAAATTCTCAAACTACCTGATGCAAATGGACTTTTTCAAATATTTAATCCAAGTTAGAACTTATCTTCTATTTTGGGCTGTATAACCAATGTCATACATTTCTTCTTGAAGCTGTGCTTGCATGCTTGCCCTTGAAAAGTTCAAAAGATGCAGCAAATCTGTCCAAAAGGCCTTTTCAGCTCAGGGCTGGGCTCTGATACTCTGGGAGAGCATCAGTGCCACTCTGCCATATGTTTCAGTACAACTTTACAGCAGGGAGGGATAAAGACAGGATTTTATCTGGCAGCTAAGGTATTCCTGGTCTTTGCTTACAGTGAGGTTAATGCAGGATCCAAATGTTTGCTTTCTAATCATGGGAACATGGGGACAGACAGCCATCAGTACTGGAGATTTGCAGTGGTTATAAAAGGGAGTTAGAAATCCATGAATCAAGCACCCTTCCTTTCACCTCCTGGCTCACCAGTGCAGCCTGTGGGACCTAGAGGGGTCACAAGAGAGCTAGAGAGGGGTTTTTGATAAGGGCGTGGATGGATAGCACAAGAGGGAATGGCTTTAATCAGATAGAACATAGGTTTAGACTAAATATTGGGAAGAAGTTCTTTACTGTGAGGGTGGTGAGACTGGCACAGGTTGCCCAGAGAGGCTGTGTCTGCCCATCCCTGGAAGTGTTCAAAGCCAGGCTGGATGGGACTTTGAGCACCCTATCTTATGGAAGGTGTCCCTGCCCATGGCATGAGGTCTGGAATTGGATGGTCTTTAAGGTCCCTTCCAGCCCAAAGCACCCTGTGATTCAGAGCATGGGAACAAATGGGAGTCATTGCCTAGCAGTCAATGGATTTCCCCTGTAAATCAGGGAACTATCAGCCCTCCCTCATCAATGCTTCAAGAGAAAAGCACTGAACAACCCCCTCCCCTCTGGAGCCCTTTTAATGGTAAAAGACAAATGTTCTGCTGGAACATTGGGAGTTTTGGGGCTCTTGGCTCCTGCAGGGAGTGGGACTCTGCTATCTGCAGATTGAATCAATCCGCTTTGGAAGCAGGATGGTGCAGGAGCCCGCTCACGATAACACAGCGAGGGACAGCCTCTCCTTCCCTGAGCACAGATAAGGTGGCTTTCAAAAAGCAAGCAGGCACACAGCCACTGCAGCCTCACCCAGCAGCAGTTTTAATCCTCTTGCTTGGGAAGGGTAGAAGATTTGGCAGGTAGGAGATGGGGTAAGTCTCTCCTTGTTATCTGAGAGGAGGACAATGCTATTGCAAGAAAAGCAGCGGGAGAATTCTTGCTTGATAATAGAGTTAAGTTAAAGATAAACTCTGTTTTATATTGGGGGGAATAATAAGATTGTCTGGGCTAACTTTAGTGAAACTTGTTATTCTGTCCCTGATTTGGTTGTCTTTGGGTCCCTTGGGCACTGCTGTGCTAACCCATGGATGCTGTGCAGCGTAGCAGAGGTCCAGCCAGTTTTGTTTGCTTCAAGGTACCCCTCTCTTCTGCTGCTTCCCAGGAGTATTTCCTAGGAAATGGTTCTTAACAAGCTGATTTTTGTGATATTTGTTAGAGGCCTGTGCTTTGCACCCTTGGGCTCAGGTGCTGTCTGGGAGATACACCCATCTAATGAAAACCACCTCATGTGTACAGTTACCACACTTGTGACATGGGGCTGTGCCTTATGAACTAAGGCAGATTTTGGAGAGAACTCTACCAAAGATTTCCATAGCCACTGATCTCAGCTGCCAGAGGGAAATTCAACCACATCCATTAACCCAGTCAGTCCTGTGCCACCTTCTCCATGTGTGCAAAGTCTTCTTGGACAGCTGATGTTCTCCAGGGCAGCCCAAACCACTGCATGATAATAAGATTCTGTACCTCAAATACACCTGAGGGACTACATTTCCCAAAGTCCCACCCGTCCGGTGTTGTGGGAGCTGCTGGAGCCCCAGCGGGCTGCTCTGTCCCTCTTTTGGCAGCTGTTGGTTGGAGGCACTGTGGGAAGGATGCAATCCTGTCTCCACTGAGTGCATATAGAGGGCATGGTCCTGGACAGAACAGGAACAGTGCAGGAGAGTGTTGTTGCCACAAACAGCCTGGAAAGGCTATTTACAGACACTGTCACACAAGCTCTGCCTTCTGCCCTCTGTTATCCAATGGTTTCTGCTGCCAAGAAGACGGCAGGTCTAGTAACCAAGCAAAGACCTTCCTGCTCTGGAGAATGAGCCCTTCCTCTTTGTAACCTGCTCCTCCTGAGCTGGGCAGCCAGGCAAATCCCTTGTGAGAGCTCCTGCAGCTCCTGCTGCGTGTTTGTGCTGGTGGGAAGCAGTGTGCTGGTACCTGTGCCTCTGCCTGGGGGCTGCTTTGCAGGCTGGGCTTGTCCTCAAACCAAACACAGATTTGTGACCAGAGCAGGCTGTGGGAACCTTGGTTTGCACACAAACCATGTCTGCTGATGCATTTGCCCATAGAGTTTGCAACAAACAAACCCTCCAAGGACAAAACTCAATTTTTCATCATTATCATATATTTGCCTAGAAATCTAGGGTTTCCTATTTTCAGAATTAGCAGAAAAAATATTTTTTCCTGATGAGCATTTTCTCAGGGCACTGGATGCTGTTGCAGGTCTCCTGGGCTGGGGGCAGGCTGTCAGACAAGCCACTAGTGAAGGAGCTGCAACAGAGATGAGAGGCTGCCTCTTGGTAATTTCTGGCGGCAGGGGCAGGAAAAGGGGATGGCAGTGCTTTCCTGAGCCAGTGCTGGCACACGAGGAAAGGAAGGAGTCCCTTCTGCAGCCCCGAGCCCGGGAGCACTGTTGCGGCCACCAGCTTCAGGGCAAGCTCCCTCCACAGCCCTTTCTTGCACAGGGTGCCAGGCTGAAGCTGGCAGAGCAGGTGCTGCCCACAAACTGGATGCCAAGGACAAATGGATGCCCCCAGGGAGGGAGGAACACGGGCACAAGGGAAGAATTTTTGGGCTGCACCATGGCTGGGCACGAGAGGGATGTCATTATCCTGCAAACACCATGGCTGGGCACGAGAGGGATGTCATTATCCTGCAGAACATTCCCCTGGAGGAGGTGCCTCTCCCTGCATGAGCTGAGCACAGAGGCAGTGCCCGTTTCACACTGGCTTCTGGAAAAGCAAACCCAAAGTGTGTCTGAGATGAGCAGTGGCCCAGAGCCTGTCATGGGCAAACCCAAAATGTGTCTGGGATGAGCAGGAGCCCAGAGCCTCCCACGGGCAAACCCAAAATGTGTCTGAGATGAGCAGGAGCCCAGAGCCTCCCACGGGCAAACCCAAAATGTGTCTGTGGGACGAGCAGGAGCCCAGAGCCTGTCATGGGCAAACCCAAAATGTGTCTGAGATGAGCAGGAGCCCAGAGCCTCCCACAGGCAAACCCAAAATGTGTCTGAGATGAGCAGGGGCTCAGAGCCTCCCACGGGCAAACCCAAAGTGTGTCTGAGATGAGCAGGAGCCCAGAGCCTGTCACGGGCAAACCCAAAGTGTGTCTGGGATGAGCAGGAGCCCAGAGCCTCCCACAGACAAACCCAAAGTGTGTCTGGGATGGGCAGGAGCCCAGAGCCTGTCACGGGCAAACCCAAAGTGTGTCTGGGATGAGCAGGAGCCCAGAGCCTGTAACGGGCAAACCCAAAGTGTGTCTGAGATGAGCAGGGGCCCAGAGCCTCCACAGGCAAACCCAAAGTGTGTCTGAGATGAGCAGGGGCCCAGAGCCTGTCATGGGCTCCCAGCAAAGGCCCTGCGCCATCCCCAGAGCCCCTCTGCTCCCCCCAGCCCCGCTGCCTCCCCTTCCCCCTCCCCACAACTATTTAATTTTGCTCTGGCATGAAATAATAGAGTGCTGTGTATCTATTACAGATGTAAAGAGATTTAGACTGCCACAGGTTTCAGTAGCACATTCAGAGCCCTAACAAAGCTGGGTATAATAGACTCTCCCTGCCATTATCCATTCAGCAAGTGTAATAAATGACTTGGCCGCAGCCTGCCATATACCACCCGGCCCAGATAACAGCTGAAAGGAGAAAATTAAATTTTGCTTTTGTTGAAACATTATGATTTATGTATTTGTAATATAGGCTGCGGTGGGCAATTGAAAAAAAAAAAAAAAGAAGATTGCTGAATATACTTCAGGGTTACTGATTGTACCACAGGCCACTTAGAGTGCTAGAAATGCTGTTCTTCTCCTTGTGTTCCTTAATAATAATAAACTCATACAAATTCCCATTAACCTTTTCGCTCATGTTGATTTTATTTATATATTTTATTTATTTATTTATTTTTATTTCCAAGTCTTAAGTTTTGGCCATTTACTCTGAGCCTCATGAAAAATAACAGACTGATGGTTTATGGAGACAAGGCAGGAAGTACCTAGGCATGTAAAAATGATGGATGTAGGTCAAAAAATCCATATATCATTTTTAGTATTTTTATAATAATTTTCTTTAAATGGGGTGGTTCCCCCTTCCCCTCCTCCTCTTCCTTACTACTGTCTTTAGAGCTGATGACAAGATATTCTGATATCCTCATCCTTGCAATATCTAGACCTATAAAAATAATTGACTTCTCCCACCTTAGAAATATAGAGACAGAAACAGGAGTGCTTCACCCTGTAATTTATAATATTGCAGCACCGTCCCTTAATGTTGTAATCAGGCCTGCAAAGTCTTATCATGTTGTAGAATATAATGAACTTACTTATTCATTTCAACATCACATTTCATCTTAGTTGTTCTCCACATTACTTGCTTGTCCCTCCCCTTTTCTGGGAGAGTGGCAAGAACACAGAAGTTTTCTCATTCTTTCTTATTCCTTTTCTTCACTTTCTTTCAGCTCAGGGCTTGAGCTGAGTCAACAGACTGATCTAGGAGGCTGGGGGATGATTTGCCTTTGCTCCCTAGGAATTTAAACATGTAGTTTTTACCTTTTTTCGGTGTGTGTTTTTGAGAATTGATTAAACCCATCTGTAGGTTTAATCAATTCCTCCATTTCCTCCCCAGTAGGCTGAGGAAGCCCTTGGCTGCACGAGCAGGACAGTGGTAGGACGGGGACAGAGGATGCTCTGTGCTTGCCATGCAGAGCCCCTGTGTGGCCTGTGAGCATCTGAGTCTCGAGTGTTGCCACCGAAAGCGTCTGCCAGAAACTGGGAGGGATAATCGGGACGGAATGCTGCAGCCCTGGAAGGTCAGGTTGGACCAGACTTTGAGCACCTGGTTTAGTGGAAGGCTTTCCTGCCCATGGCAGGGGCTGGAACCAAATGGCTTTGGAGGTCCCTTGCAACCCAAGCCATTCTACAATTCTATAAATAAGGATTGTTTTCCTCTTGGTTGCCTAGCAGACAGTGGACTCCACTCTATTTTTTCTGACCCCCAGAGCTGTCCATACTTAATGTAGGATTCATTTGATAACAGCTTATCCAATAGTGATGATTTTGGATTTATTTTTTCCTGAGGGAAAGGTTCTTTTCTGCATTTTGTTAGAGATTATGATTAAGAAAGAGCTCTTGTCCCCCAGGATGGAGCTGGGGCCTGACCCTGACTCCTTCCCTTTTCTGTGCAGGAGCAATGCAAGGACATGTTGGGAGCCATGGCCATGGGGAGGGCCTGTAGCTCAACTTTGCTCACAACATCTCTTGCACTTTGATTTTTCAGAGCCTGGCACAGGTCTCTGCCATTGGGTCTACCCATTTCTTGGGCCAGACATACATAGAAATGTTTATTTAAATTTATTTCTTTTTTAAAATTATTTGTGCATGGTGTTAAGCATTTAAGTGAGTCCTGTGATTTTTAGCCCTGCTGAGCCCCAGGCTGCCTGTTGGTGTTTGTGGGCTGGAGGTTTGGGTGTGCAGGTTTGGGGATGTTTTACAGCCAGCTCATCTCTCCATCAGGTATTCTGCTAATGCACACTGACAGATACTTTGTGAAGCAACATTCAGTCTATTTATTGACCCCCTGCCCTCAAATGCATACATACAGCAGAGCTTTCCAGCTGATATTTAATGCTGAAACATTTGTAAGTACTGTATATCCTATGATCTATTGGACTAATGAAAAAGAAGGTTTATCACTGCAGTCCAGCGTAAATCTGCGGATAACCTTACTGTACAGTCAATTTATTCCTTTAAAAGGTTTATTCCTTTATCAGGTGTTTGTAGAAGGTTTCACCATAAGTACAGCAGAGACATAATTTGCTGTGGGGCAGATTTATTTGTTTCACAGGGTTATTATTTTAACAGTCTGATAATCACTATGAGTATGTTTCACCATTTGCTGTTTCTGTGTGTATATGCGAAAGTGTGTTTATTCATTCCCTGAACAGGTTCATTTTCTTATCAGCTATTCATTTTAAAGAGTTTTATTACATATGCAGAGTGTGTGGGGTATGAGAGTGCAGTAATTTTATTAAGAGATTTATTTGGTGCCAGATATTAATTTAGCTGGCGTTTGCTGTAACACAATCATATGCTTTCACCTGGCCAATTTTGTTTCCATATCACAGTTTGCTATAAACAACACTTTCCCTACACTGCAGCCTTCAAATTCCCTTTTTTTTTTTTTTTGCTTAAAAAAAAAAATTACAGGGAACTCCCCCACACTCTGCACCTTTTCATTTATTTTATTTATCATATTTGATTTTTTGAAGCCTCAGACTCAAGGAGAGGGGATCTTGATGAAGTAGCTTTTAAAAAATGAATATGCTTAAAGATTCTGCTAAAAAGAAGGTTTCAAAAATGTCCCTCTAAGGGACCCTTAGGAATTGCTTGAGTCTCAGCACTTGGCCAGTGACTCTCTGGAAAAAAAGCAGTAGGAGGAAGATGATGTCAAAACAAGACTCTGGTTCATTCAGAAACTATGTGGTTTTGGTGTTTTGTTATGATTTAACAATTTTTGTGTTATGTAAACATTAGCTCTAGAAAGAAGAGGAAGGAAACTGTGCATAAACTGGAGGTGAGATCTGTCTTTACCTTGGCATAAAATGAAGCTATAAAATAGGGGTAAAAATCCACCTGCATCACTGAGTCTCATGCTGGGGTAAAACAGATTCTTGTTTGACTCTTGCTGATGTCCAGGGGTTCTAAGGCTGATTTTGCAGAGGATGGCTGGCTGTCCCGTTGGTGGTGTAGCTCTCTCCCCGTGGCTGGCTGTGAGAAGGAGCTGCATAATCCAAGTGTGAGCCCTGTCTGCTGTGTGCTCTGCAGCCCCTGGAGCTCACGGAGCAGGCAGAGTGACCCTGCACATCCCTGGGGCCCGTGCACATTTCCAGCCATGGAGGGCTTCAGTTTGGATTACTCACTGGAGAAACACCTCTCCTGCTGCAAAGAGTCCAGAGAATACAGGAATCAGTGAAAACTTCTGAGCACAGTTTGTGTTGGGTCAGGCCCTTAACCGCAGAGGTCCATTTCTAGTAAAAGCATGAAAAGCTAAACTGGAATCTTCTGCGTAACACCACATATCTTCTGATTCCTTATTTGCCTTGTTTCTAGAAGGATGTTTCTTGATGCTTGACTAGACTCAGAAATGCAAAAGCATTTTTGGCAGTAGCAGAGTCAGTAATGTTTAATGTTGAGTTTTCTGAGATCACTGTAAGATCCTGGATAATCAAAGAAATTGTATAGGTGCATAAACCATAATCTGGAGTCCATATTTATTCAGAAATTGAAACTTCCACTGGAGATAGAAACTTCAGAGAATTTCTGAGCCTCTACACAGCCATACTGAGAGGAAGAATCATACTTGGGCCCTTTTAAAAAATATTTTTTGATAGAAAGTAAGAATTTTACTTAGAACTTTGCAGCTAAAAAGTTTATCTGTAACTGTCTTCTAAATATAGATTTTGATCTCATTATGCACATTGGTTTTTAATTTCTCAGTACTTCTTAAGGTTTGCATTATCTTCTAACTTTTTAATGGTGTTGTTATTTTCTCTGTTGTCTAAGCCAACTTTTCTGTGTTATCTAAGCTAACTTTTCCTTGAATTGCCTGAAACTTTTTCAAGTAGCAAGACTACTATTAAACTTAGCAGTATTTCATTCTAATAGAGGAGCAATATAGCTGGAACCAGGTTATCAATACAAGATCAAAACTATTGATGAAGACACAAAAGTAAATCAACATTTGTCTATAAACAGCATAGTCCATTTAACAGATGCAATTAATACAATTTAAACATTCAACGAGATTTCACTTAATATTTTCTGCTTTTTTTTCCCCCCCATCAGATGTCCAGGGAATGGTAAAATAACCTGCCGAAATTCTTTGTCTATGACAGTATTTATTTCCCAGATATTTTAAGTACGAAGTCAGTGTTAGAGCTGATCAAAGAACTCCATTTCCACAGAAGTTCTGGGAAGTATTTTCTGGTTTGTGATGAAAGAAATCACAGTTCTTCAAACTTATTTTCTAAAATAGAGCAATGTTAAAATACCAGATCTGCACTCAAAAGAGCAGATTTTTTGAGTTTGCTCAAAAACTGAGGGGTTTTTTTGTTTCTTTCCTGAGGTGTTTGGAGAATCCATCCTGATTCATGAAACATTTTTCTTAATAAATTCTTGCAATCAGTATTTACCTGCAAAGCATTTACATTCTGACAAAAATGTATCTCAGAAGAAAGAATGTTTAATTGCAAATATTCTTAACAGCTCTAGTCTGAATGAAACTGCTTATCAGTTTGCTCTTCACTGACTCATTAGTATGATATTAAATCTATGACTAGAGTGAAAAAAAATCAGCTGTGGGTAATTGAACCCCTATTGTAAAGAACTGTGTTAAAATATACTTAGCTATGCTCTAGATTAATGTTATTTGTTAAGTCTCCTAAGAGGAAATTAGCAGTTAAGTTTTGTTTTCATAGTGTTAATTATTACTCCTGATACTGCCATGCAACATCCTTGACTCATTGAGACTTTTCAGTGGGCCTGGTCTGTGGCAAGTGTGCTTCTTAGTGGGCAAAGAGAATTATAAAGGAGGAGCAGAGAAAATGAAAAACAGTACAACTGGGCAGGTATAATACTGGGTGGTGGGCCTAGAGTCAACTTTTGCCCAGGAGATGTTTGCTCACTGAAAAGTGATGGTGATTTTTTTGGGAGAGGGAAAGACAGCCCAAAGATACCGTGGGTCCAGCTGCTGAGTTTAGTCTGGAACTATGTGAAAAATACATGATTTTTATTGTGGGTTGTACCAGTTCAGACAGAAGTATTCACAAACTTTCAAATGTTTCCAGTATATGAGCCAAAGGAAAAGCCTTGCAGTATTGACCACAAGGTACCTCCTCCTACCTGATTCTGGGAGTTAAATTGCCATCAGTTTAGCCAAAGTTTGAAGGAAAGCTGCCCAGATCCTGTGGGAACAAACCAAGGCACCATGGCCAAACCCTTATATTTGTGATTCTGCCCTTCACATAAGAACTGCATCAAGACCCCCTAATGTTGAAGAAATATTCCTTTCACCCCACAGAACCATCCTAATTTACATCCACCTGCTCTTGCTCCCATTCTCTAATGGCACCAGAGCAAAGCTGCCTGCTGGGCTTTGGCTCCATTGCAGGCTGAGACCAGAAGAGAGAGAAGGTTGAGAGAAGAGCTCCAAACATCTGAAACAAACATCTCAAAACTGTGCAAAAATCCCTGACAGTACACTCGTGTTGCATGTTTTACACTCCAAATATATGACATTGCACAGTCCTTACCATGTCCTTTTTCAGGATATGGATGTGTGTGTGTGTGAATAAATATGGATTTGAGGGAAATGAACACTGGGGATTTTTTTCCTTTGGTCCAAATACTACTAGACCAGAGATAAGACTGTTTTGGTAGCCTCAGCTCTTTTATTAACAGTGAAAGATTGCTCTGAACTGCACCTACTCCAAAATTGTTTTTGCAGTACCAAGCAATGGCCCTTGATAGATTATTCTTGTGTGCTTGCCCTGAGAATTTTGGTGAGAGATAAGCAATGAGATTAAGACCATGCTTGTTTTCAGACTGTGGTACTTAGGTTTGATATTCATGTGAGCGCAAATGGTAAATGTTTTTTTCCACATGTGGCCTCTGCAATGTGGGATTTTGGGTGCCTTCACATTTTTTGATAAACAGAATCAAGGCTTTGCACAAGTCTTGTGAAGGTTCATGAAAACCCGATTAATATCAACAATGAAAACAACAGATCTGTAGACTTTTAAAGGGAAATGAGAACATTTTGAGTTATGATGTTATTAAAAAGTTTGATGCAATCAAAGAAACTGAAAATAGCCTTATAAAGCAACTATTTAATTATTATTGCTTTTATGCATGTAATGTATATGCAATCATATAATAATTTTATATTAAATACAAGTATTTTACAGTCAGCATATAGTCAGAGATCAGTCCCATTCAGGGAAATAATCTGTTTGGCTCTGGGGGTCTGCTGGAATGACAATCTGTGCTTGCTACAAGTCTGAGAATGGCTCAGAGCAGAATCTTTTGTTGAACTAAAGGATGCTCTGATACTAAGTCTGTTTCAACTGCTGAATCAAGCTAGAGCTTTGTAATCCCCTGTGATTTACAGTATCAGTTTAAAACTGAAATGTTATTTGATCAGATTTGAGGATGTTAACTTCCACCTTCTATAGCACTTTATCTGCATCTGGCCATGTCCTGCTGAATAACAATTCACTAAAGAACGTGTATCAACCTGAAGTAATTTAAAAAGAAGAATTATGCAAATGATCTCTCTTTATTTGGCTGTGCAGTGAGAGATCTTTCAAAGAAAAGAATAAGATGTAATTTCAACACACTTAGAAGTGGTGCTTCCAGGGGAAAAGGAAGTCTTTGAAGAAGCAATTTGTAGGCAGAGGTATTGTGCTAGAATGTGTAAATTGATGATTATTTACTAGTGAGCCTGTGAAGGAGAGAAACACATGCATCTTTTATCAATGGGTGGTTGCTGCATGAGAAGCAAAATCGTGATGTTTTTTACAGTGTCTATTTTCACTTCCATTGCTTGCCAAGGCTGTAATGTTGATCTCTCCATTTAAATTACAAAACTAGAAGAAATAATTTCATATGGCAGCTACCTGCTCTGCAGAAGCTTGAACGTCTGGGATGGCATCACTGTGTAATACAGGTTGTTTTTTAACACACTCCCAAATTATGAATTCTTGTCAGCAGAATTATTTTCACCCAGCTGAAGGCCAGAAGGTGTTTCTAAGTTTTGAAGGGATAATTAGATCTTTCACCTCTGCTTGGGAAAGAGCTCAGCTGAGTTCCTTGTCTTTGAGGAGAGGTTCAATATGAAACTGCAGCTGTGTTCCCCTTTGCTCCTCATCCTCTGCCCCCTTGAGTCTTGTATCTGCCTTTGCCTTTCTCCCATGGAAGAACAAAGGCACCGCTGGGGGCTTGAGTCCCCAAAATGAAAACAGGCCCAGAACCCAGCTCTAGCTTTGTGGGCAAGAGATTTTTAATTAAATGGTGCAGGAGAGCTCCCCATAGAGAGAAAAAGTTCGCTAATAAACTTAGTTAAGACCTTTAGGGTATGGATCTTTAGAATCTTTAAGGAATGAATCTCTCCTTATCCCTTGTGCCACTTGCCAGCTCAGCACGTGGTTGCATGGCTGAGAGCTCAAGCATTTGTGTGCAGCTGGGCTGTAGAAACCATCCTCATTTTGGATTGTAACACCAAAGCATCTGTCCAGACAATGGTAATGCATAAGAGCCCTGATGTCCCTTGAAACAGAGAGCACAAATATGATGGGAAGGCTTCAAAACCTTGTTTATTTCTCTCTGGAGAGGAACATGTTGCCAGAAGCAATGAATCAGCACACTTAACACTTCTCAATATATATGTATTTCAGGGATTATTAGACTTTTTCTGGATTTGCTCTTAAAATCCAAGTAAAACAGAAGATCCAAATTATTGCCAGTGCAAGAGACCCTTTCTGCTGTTTTATCTCTAAGGAAAAATACTTTCTTCATGCCAGTCCTCTGATGTACGCATTGCTGTAGATACGGCACTGTTTAAAAAATGGGCTGTTTACTGTTTGGATAGCTTCAAAGAGAGAGTTTTTCCTCCCTGGAACAAAGCTTTTCCTTAGCAAGATAAGTACAAAGTGTTTAATAGTGCCTCTCTTCTTTGCTCTCAAGATTTCTCTTTCTCTTTTCCCCTTTATCTCTGCCTACTCATATGTATGTTTAAGGGGACCCGATAGGCCGGTGTCATACATTCACACCAGCTTAACAAATGATGCCACTTCCATGTAATTAATGGAAGGACACTGGTACCATTAGGTCAGATGGACCAAGTGCTGTCTGAGTCACGGCAGATGTCCCTTGCACAAACTCTCCCTTCCAGAAGGCAGAGAAGGGGTTGGACCATCTCCGTTCTTTATCCCACTGATTTTGTGGGCTGTACAAGATGAAGGAGCCAAGGGAGGGGAAAGGAGTGAGGCTTTTCTGCTGGGCTGAGTGTGCCAAACACCCTGTGGTACCAGCACTGGCTTGAGCATGAGTGCAGAGACAGCTCCACAGGACACAGTCTGAGGCTGTTGAGCTGCTCAGTAGAATCCTAAAGTGATTTAGGCTGGAAAGGACTTAAAGGTCATTTTGTTCCAACCCCCCACTGCCATGGTCAGGGACACCTTCCCCTAGACCAGATTGCTCACAGCCTCATTCAACCAAATTGTTAAAGAATATCTTGCTATTATTAACAATTTCTCTTTCTCTGCCTTCAACCATCCTAGATTATTTTTGGTACCTTTAAAATCTTTCTGGTTTGCTCACACATTTACATGAGCTACCAGAGCTGTCTTTAAACTGCCAGGATTTTTCCTTCCTGTGTTATAGTGAAAAGTTCCCTGGTCATTACTGGGTTAATACATTCTGTAGCAGAATTTTTGCTTTTGCTGTCTGACTGATATAGACTAGCCAAATCAATCTTAACATGAGCAGATAATTCTAGGAAAACCATGACTAAACAAGAACTGCAGTAAATTACGTTTTTCTTGCAGTGAGTAATAGTAATCCTGTCGTAATAGTTGTGTATTATTTGTGTTGGGGTGATTTTAAAAAGTGTTGGAAGTAATAATCTGGAGTGGTGTAAATTGGATTGAACTCCTCCATAGGAATTTAGTCTGGGCTGTAGTTTGGGCTAAAGCCTGCTGGTTTCTTGCTCCTATCTTCTGAGGATCTCTTATTATTCCTGGCTGAAATGTCTAGAGAATGTTTGCATATATATAGTACTAACAAGATAACATCATTATGGTTTTGTATTTTTTTCTATGTTAGATGTTTTAGGTGACTAACATTTGTTTTATCTTACAGATATGAAACAGCACATCTATAACTTGCTACTGTATTGAATAGATTAGATATCAAACAGGTATTGTAAATGAAGTAGGTTTTGATTATAACTGTATAAATGAATTGACTATCAAGAAGTAGAACTGTAGAAATATTTCTCAAAATGAAAGAAAAGGAAGAAAAAAGGAAGAAAACCGGGAATATCTTATTTTAACAACTTTCCTTTTTCATTGTGGTTTAAATAAGTAATCAAAATTGAGAATTTAATTGCTCCATCTTTATTTCATTGAAGACTGCAGGAGTTTTAACAGACTGAATTATCTCAGGAATGAAGGCAAAATCTCCTTGCATCCAGATTTACCATATAGCTCTTGTTGCTTGTTTCTGACTGGAATTGAATGCCCGTTCTTTCTCGCTGAGTAAATCACATCACCATCACCTCTTCAGGCCACACATGTCTGCACGGAACCACATGTGATGAGGCACTTGCCCGTCCAGAAAAGGTTTGGGAGACTGAATTCCTCCTGGTTGCATTGGTGTGTCTCATGTACCTGATAAGTACAGCTGAATTCCAGTCCTTTCCTGCACCACCACAGAATAATTACCCAGGCCAGGCTCCCAAGCTGCTGTGTCTGGATGGAGCCCCTGGTTTCTGGTGTGTCAGGACGGAGCCCCTGGTTTCTGCTGTGTCAGGACGGAGCCCCTGGTTTCTGCTGTGTCAGGACAGAGCCCCTGGTTTCTGCTGTGTCAGGATGGAGCCCCTGGTTTCTGGTGTGTCAGGATGGAGCCCCTGGTTTCTGGTGTGTCAGGATGGAGCCCCTGGTTTCTGCTGTGTCAGGACGGAGCCCCTGGTTTCTGGTGTGTCAGGACGGAGCCCCTGGTTTCTGCTGTGTCAGGACAGAGCCCCTGGTTTCTGCTGTGTCAGGATGGAGCCCCTGGTTTCTGGTGTGTCAGGATGGAGCCCCTGGTTTCTGGTGTGTCAGGATGGAGCCCCTGGTTTCTGCTGTGTCAGGACGGAGCCCCTGGTTTCTGGTGTGTCAGGACGGAGCCCCTGGTTTCTGGTGTGTCAGGATGGAGCCCCTGGTTTCTGCTGTGTCAGGACAGAGCCCCTGGTTTCTGGTGTGTCAGGACGGAGCCCCTGGTTTCTGCTGTGTCAGGACAGAGCCCCTGGTTTCTGCTGTGTCAGGACGGAGCCCCTGGTTTCTGGTGTGTCAGGACGGAGCCCCTGGTTTCTGCTGTGTCTGGACAGAGCCCCTGGTTTCTGGTGTGTCAGGATGGAGCCCCTGGTTTCTGCTGTGTCAGGACGGAGCCCCTGGTTTCTGCTGTGTCTGGATGGAGCCCCTGGTTTCTGGTGTGTCAGGACGGAGCCCCTGGTTTCTGCTGTGTCAGGACAGAGCCCCTGGTTTCTGGTGTGTCAGGACGGAGCCCCTGGTTTCTGCTGTGTCAGGACGGAGCCCCTGGTTTCTGGTGTGTCAGGATGGAGCCCCTGGTTTCTGCTGTGTCAGGATGGAGCCCCTGGTTTCTGGTGTGTCAGGACGGAGCCCCTGGTTTCTGGTGTGTCAGGACAGAGCCCCTGGTTTCTGCTGTGTCTGGATGGAGCCCCTGGTTTCTGCTGTGTCTGGATGGAGCCCCTGGTTTCTGCTGTGTCTGGATGGAGCCCCTGGTTTCTGCTGTGTCAGGATGGAGCCCCTGGTTTCTGCTGTGTCAGGACAGAGCCCCTGGTTTCTGCTGTGTCAGGACGGAGCCCCTGGTTTCTGGTGTGTCTGGACGGAGCCCCTGGTTTCTGCTGTGTCAGGACAGAGCCCCTGGTTTCTGCTGTGTCAGGATGGAGCCCCTGGTTTCTGGTGTGTCAGGACGGAGCCCCTGGTTTCTGCTGTGTCAGGACGGAGCCCCTGGTTTCTGGTGTGTCAGGACGGAGCCCCTGGTTTCTGGTGTGTCAGGATGGAGCCCCTGGTTTCTGCTGTGTCAGGACAGAGCCCCTGGTTTCTGCTGTGTCAGGACGGAGCCCCTGGTTTCTGCTGTGTCAGGACAGAGCCCCTGGTTTCTGGTGTGTCAGGATGGAGCCCCTGGTTTCTGCTGTGTCAGGATGGAGCCCCTGGTTTCTGCTGTGTCTGGACGGAGCCCCTGGTTTCTGGTGTGTCAGGATGGAGCCCCTGGTTTCTGCTGTGTCAGGACGGAGCCCCTGGTTTCTGGTGTGTCAGGACAGAGCCCCTGGTTTCTGCTGTGTCAGGACAGAGCCCCTGGTTTCTGGTGTGTCAGGATGGAGCCCCTGGTTTCTGGTGTGTCAGGACAGAGCCCCTGGTTTCTGGTGTGTCAGGACGGAGCCCCTGGTTTCTGCTGTGTCAGGACAGAGCCCCTGGTTTCTGGTGTGTCAGGACGGAGCCCCTGGTTTCTGGTGTGTCAGGACGGAGCCCCTGGTTTCTGGTGTGTCAGGATGGAGCCCCTGGTTTCTGCTGTGTCAGGATGGAGCCCCTGGTTTCTGGTGTGTCAGGACGGAGCCCCTGGTTTCTGGTGTGTCAGGACAGAGCCCCTGGTTTCTGCTGTGTCTGGATGGAGCCCCTGGTTTCTGCTGTGTCTGGATGGAGCCCCTGGTTTCTGCTGTGTCAGGATGGAGCCCCTGGTTTCTGCTGTGTCAGGACAGAGCCCCTGGTTTCTGCTGTGTCAGGACGGAGCCCCTGGTTTCTGGTGTGTCTGGACGGAGCCCCTGGTTTCTGCTGTGTCAGGACAGAGCCCCTGGTTTCTGCTGTGTCAGGATGGAGCCCCTGGTTTCTGCTGTGTCAGGACAGAGCCCCTGGTTTCTGCTGTGTCAGGACGGAGCCCCTGGTTTCTGCTGTGTCAGGACAGAGCCCCTGGTTTCTGCTGTGTCAGGACAGAGCCCCTGGTTTCTGGTGTGTCAGGATGGAGCCCCTGGTTTCTGCTGTGTCAGGATGGAGCCCCTGGTTTCTGGTGTGTCAGGACGGAGCCCCTGGTTTCTGGTGTGTCAGGACGGAGCCCCTGGTTTCTGGTGTGTCAGGATGGAGCCCCTGGTTTCTGCTGTGTCAGGACAGAGCCCCTGGTTTCTGCTGTGTCAGGATGGAGCCCCTGGTTTCTGCTGTGTCAGGACAGAGCCCCTGGTTTCTGGTGTGTCAGGACGGAGCCCCTGGTTTCTGCTGTGTCAGGACAGAGCCCCTGGTTTCTGCTGTGTCAGGACAGAGCCCCTGGTTTCTGGTGTGTCAGGATGGAGCCCCTGGTTTCTGGTGTGTCAGGACAGAGCCCCTGGTTTCTGGTGTGTCAGGACAGAGCCCCTGGTTTCTGCTGTGTCAGGACGGAGCCCCTGGTTTCTGCTGTGTCAGGATGGAGCCCCTGGTTTCTGCTGTGTCAGGATGGAGCCCCTGGTTTCTGCTGCTTCAGGATGGAGCCCCTGGTTTCTGGTGTGTCAGGACAGAGCCCCTGGTTTCTGCTGTGTTTCAGGCTCTGTGCCAGCCTGGACAAGAAGACAGCAGAAGGCACCAGGGTATCTTGGATGCAGGGAGCTGAGCCAGAGAGAGGGACTGCTAAATAAACCAGATAACTATTGTCATTGAAACTGATAGTATTTCTGTTCCCTTGGTGCTTCCTTTAAGCAGATTACACCTTTCCAGTTAGAGTCTAGGACAGCTTGATTCATTGAGCCCCTCCTGCACTCACTTGGGTATGATGCATTCAGATTACAATGCTTGGAAGAAGTTTGTTTGCTCTGGAGTGCAATTATAGTTTTTTACTGGTATTTATAGAGCCTCAGCTGATATATCACTGCAGATTGCCATAAAAAGTACCAGCAGGTCCTGCATTCTGCAGCCTGGGTGTTAAACAAAGAATACAATAATCTTGTCTTCTACAGGCAACAAACAGGTCCCTTGCAAGCCAATGCTTTTGCTTTTACTTAATGCTTAATGTTTCTGTTCCTATTCTACTTGCTCCTGCTTATTCCTTACTAAGTCTTTCTAAGAAAGCAGGGGTAATTGTACACAATTTAGAGCATTGCAATGCAGCAAAGAAAATATCATCCTTTAGGTTGAAAAGGTTAGGACATCAGTATCAATGCCTTATTTAAGTAATAATATATAACAAAATGTGGAGTTATTTTGTAATAGCAGCAGGGCTGGGGAATATGGTGAGTTATTAGGCCTTTTTTGCATACTTTCTCACTTTGCAGGTTCAGCTACTGATGAAAGAGGGATGGAATTTCTGCACTTTGTACCAGTTCCATCAGAGATTTTAAAACAATAAAAGCATAGAATGGCACAGAATCCCTAATTTTATAATTACTACATTTTCACACAGTGATCTATAGACACATGGACGTGCCCATGATGTGCTAATGAATGCTTTGGTTAATGAGTAGAAGCAAAGCTCTGATAACTTTATTAGCACAGTATCTTTGTTAAAGCAAGTAAGAGTAGCCACAGAATAAAAATGCTCTCCAACACACGAGTGTAAAAGTCTCAAGAAGTTGATTGTGTCACATGCTAAACACTGGCTTCAACCCAGCAACACATTTCAGCCAGTGCTGCACCCCAAGGCTTGCAGGACCATTTTTTTTAGTTGTCAACTTCATAAAAACATGAAAATGTTATTGGCTGAGATATATCTGCTCTTCAAAGGTAGTAACAGAAGAGCCACAGAGCTGTGCTTTCTGCTCGTTGTGTGTAATTCAAAAACGATTAATGGGAGCTGGCCACTTGCTTTTTTTGGATTGAATGTGATAGAGTTTTGATATTTTCAATGCTTTAATTTATAGGCAGAGTGCACGTGTCAGTATTCCCCCACCTGGGGAAACAATTTGAGTGAATACATAAGCTGTTTTCAGGTTGAACACCCCCAGACATTACTCCCCATTGCAGAAGGTGTATTCTGCCAGATTCCAGCTGAGGCCAGGCTCTCTCTGGTGGTATTACAGCTTCAAAGATGAAACACGGTCTCCCTGATTTGACAGAACTGATGTAAGGATTGACCAGTGGTCATACTCTAGAGAGAATGAAATTTGGTACCATCAGGTGCCAAAGACATACAGATGAAATACAAAGTAAGCAGGAGCAGAGTTTTAAAACCAGATTGTTTTATTTTTCTATAATTAAAAACATAGTTTTTTTACAATTTAAGAAATATTAAACCATTTAAAACCATATTTCAGGCATTCTGTTTTACAGGATTCTGAAGAAAGTAATTTTGCATTTAAAAAGCCTTAATTTTTAACACAAAAACAGTATTAATATTTGATTTTTGTCTTTTTTTTTTTTTTTTGTAAGAGGGAAAAGTATTCCCTTGGTTACCCATGTGTTTTACTGTTCATAAACTAAGGGAAGAAAACTTACTGAAATGCAAAAGAATTTTTTTAGGTGCAGGTGTTAAAAAGGAAAATGAGTCTTTGCAGATTTTGGTTTTGCTAAGAAGCTCTAAGAGGGATGGTAATTCCAGTCACAATGATAAATCCATGTTCACCATATCAGGAACTGCAACAACCAGTTCCACCTTGCAAAACCCCCAGCAGCATTTCTTGGAGCAGGGCTTTGCCTGATGAGTGTTAGGGGTTCTCCATCAGCAGCCCTGCCTGCAAGTAGCACATTCCTCTTCCCTTTATCATCAAATCCTGCTCTTCTGTCTTCCCTTTCCAGTGGGCTCGTGATTCAGGGATAGTCAGCTTCTTGTGGAGGCTGAACAGTGAGATTTTTATGCAGCATTTATCTTTTAAGAAACAACATACATATACAGAATTGCAGTGTATGTGTTTTGCAAACAGCATTGAGAAATAAATGGGTCACTCTTGGTGCTTTTCAACTTTAATAATGTCTTTTTCATATCTGTCTCACTTATTTGAGCTATTCTGCTGTTCCCTTATATATTTCTTTTTTGAAGTTTGAGGAGATATATTTTTTGTTTCGCTGTATTGCATCAAGAATACTTTTAAAGAGAATTAATTCAATTGAGGAACTACAAAATATTCAAAGATAGAGCATTCTTAAACCTGGGACAGTTTTTAAAGGCCTTCCAGGATATAAAAATATCAGAAAGCAAGTTCTTATTGATGACAAAAGATGATATTCCCTATCGAGGGCAATGATAGAACAGCAATCCTGGACAGATTTGATATATTTTGAAGAGCAAAACTGTTATCAGTAGGAATTCAAGATAAAGTTTACTGTGGAAAAGCCCTACTGACAAACTTAGCAAACATCAGTGTTTCCTATGCCAGAATGTAGAAAATGAAATGGTAAAGCAGGCAGCAGAAGGCTACCATTAAAGGATGGTGAAAAGGAATTGCTCCTGTTCACATCCCAAAAATAAAAGCATTCACAGGGTTTAGTGGAGAAAAAGGAAATCTCATTTCCATACAACTCAGATAAAAAGGAAAGCTACATTTCATAAATCCTCTGACGAGCCCTTTATGTCTACAAATTGTGGCCAAGGGACCAAGGTAATCTTTTAAAAATGAATGGATTTTCTTTAGACCACCAAAAAAAGAAAGAAAAAATTCAGGCATCCTCTTGATCAAAATTCTCCACAGTAGATTACCTTCAAGTGATAAATGAACTCCCAGAGAAGATGAATGAGTGGCATGAACCCCTGTATATACTATTCACTAACTGCAGGAAAGATCTTAATTCAGCTGAAAGGAATTCTGTCTTGGAGGCCTGTCAAGCTAAAGAGACAGAGCATGGGTGATTACATTCAGCATCTGAGAAACTTCAGCATAATTGCATCAACTAGGTCAGATTTAACTATGCAAAGATCAGATCAGAAAGTGAGAGGTGCAAGGTGGAGTGTCTTGTTCTGCACCCATGGTGACTTCACCAGAGAGGGAAATGGACTGTACTTGAACGGGGAGGATGAGGGGTTTATTAAAAAATTAGGACTAGGCAGTGAAGGTGAATTGGCAGAGAAGTGGGTGTTGAAGTTGGCACAATCAGAAAATCAAACAAATAAAGAAATACAGAGGACAACCATGGAAAACTGAATTTGAACTGGAAACTTCGAATACAGGCCTGACAGAGTGATCTCAGCGAGCCCCACTGTGCTCCCATTGAAGTGAAAAGTCATTTTACTCAAGAATTGTACCACGACATGAGTATCAGAAATGAATCAGAATCAATTTCCTTGTAACGCAATTGGCACAAGTATGGTGGAAATCTGAGAAATGGTGCCCAAACTCTTGAGTTTGAGCTCAGTTTTCATGCCAGGGAGTTCCTTTGGCCAGGATGATGCCTTGGTTCCTCCCTGTTGTTCCTGCTGCTCTCCTCCCCAGCAGTCAGAGGGAGGCTCATGTATGCTCCTCCCAAACTTGGGAAAAGCCATTGTCTGGGCATCTTTGTCATGCAGTTTGTCATGGAAGGGAAAGAGGAGAAGGTAAAGATGGTGTTGGTCATGAGAGCTGTGCTTGTGGCTTCCCTTTACCCGGGAGCAGGAGCAGTGTGCACCAGTATTTTATAATCATGTAGCATATTTCTAGTGATAAAGGGTAAACATTTAGCAGTTACTAGCTATCCCAGTTATGTTACAACTAGTAGATAATATCTGTGTCTCCTGAATTTCCTTTCTGCTATTAGAATATGTTCTTTCAAATAGCAAACTGCCTATCACTTACTAATCTGGCCATTGTGTAACTAATACAATAAATATGTCTCCTGTAAAGTGCAGTGAAGTAATGAGCAATTTAATGAGTTAAGCAAAGAAAGATAGAAAGTGAAAATAAGAAACCATGGAAACTAGCTCACTAATCCTAGCGGAGTGCCAGCAGACTAATGAAGACAGACGGAGAGTGAAAATGAGAATAAAAAGGAGAAACAGCTCACTGAAGGCAGAGATACAAGATATCTGTGTCTTTAAAAGATTTCTGTGTTTGCTCTCTGCACTAAGCCAACATTTCCCTTTCCTACAATTGCCAGAGAATGGTTTTCTGTCAAGGAAAGTGACTCAAAAATGCTGTTTGCAGCCAGATCCTTTTACTGGCCTTTGATTCATGATCTCCTGTCCCAAATCTCACAGTTAGTTGGAAATTGCAAGTAAATGGTAATATATAGAGATGATAATAAGATGACACCTCTTTCCTTCCTCCTTTTCTTCCCCTAGATTAAGAAGTGATGAATCAGCATCAAAACTCCATGACCATGTTTCTGGCAGAAAACATAAAATATACAATACAATATACATCCAACCTCTGAAGGTGCTGATGTAATTTTAGAGTCAAGTGCAGACTCCTGTAGCCATGGTCTCCACTGGGTTCTCTCAGACCAGACCCTGATCTAATGTGTGCTCTGCACCCAAATTTAGCTGGTACTGGAATCAGACTGTCCTCATTTCCCTTGTCTTTGGGACTTTAACTCCACAAGCCCAGTGTTTAACAACATGATTTTGTCTTTAATAATACCTTGGAGTGACAGGACACAGGCCGGATCAAGGTGTTCAGGCTGTGTCAGGTAAATGAGGCTGTTTATGAGGGATCTGTTATAGCCAGTTCAATAGTTTATAATTTAAGACTATGTTCTAAACTAGGGGTGGAGACTCTCATGTAGTGGGTTAATACATACATGACCTTTAGCACATCCTGACCTTCCTCAGCCTGAGATAATGTTCCATAACAAATTTATTGTGTCAGGGAGATGATTTGTCAGCCAGCAGAAGTAACTGGTAGGAACAAAAGGGAGTGGGGACTGAGAGGAGTCTGCTGGTTAGGGATGCTCTTTTATTTATTCTGTGCATCCACATTGTAATTCTTCATGTGCAATGTCTGAATCCCCACCTGTCCTGTGACTGAGGGCTAATGGGCACTTCTGGCTTTACTGATCTTCTGCTTAGTCTTGTAGATTCTCTGGCTGTCCCTTTACTCCATAAAGTAAGTGCTCTGGTGGGAGCACAGCTCCTTGTCTTCTTGGCTCTGACCAGGTGCTTCCCACTGCAGCTGCATCTGCCATGCTGTAAGTTAATAAGCAATAATTCATCCATAAAACAAATTCTTCTTTGTCAAAATCTTGGCAAGGAATAAGCAGCTTCAGAGCGGGACAATCCCTGCCCTGCCCGGCCGGCCGTGCTGGGCCTGATGTCCCCAGCACAGGGCTGTCCCTCCTGGCTGCCAGGGCCCTGCTGGCTCACCTTCAGCTTTCCCCTGCCCAGAGCCCCAGGTCCCTTTCCCTGGCACTGCCCTCCAGCCCCGCACTCCCCAGGCTGTCCGTACACCCAGGGCTGCTCCATCCCAGGGGCAGAATGCGGCACTTTCCCTGCTGACCCTCACATGGTTGGTGATTGCCCTGCCCTCACATTTGCTGAGGTCTCTCTGCAGGGCCTCCCTGCCTTTGGGGGAGCCAACACCTTCTCCCAGTTCTGTATCATCTGTGAACTTGCTCGTGTCCCTTCCAGTCTTGTGTCCCTGTCATCCCGTGTCCAGGACGTTGAAGAGCAGAGAGCTGAGGATGGAGCCCTGTGGGACCTCACTAGTGACAGGCCACCAGTGTGATGTTACCCCTTCTTTAGGCCTTGCAGCCACCCATAGAAACACACACACACACTGCGAAACACAACATGTTGATGTGACCTCGTGTGTCCCATGAAACTGAAAATGGACTTTTGAATATGGAAATTTGCAGCTCATTAGCACAGACGATCTGCAGTACTAGTAAAGCACACAAAATTATCAGCAAAAAATGTGATGGAGCAAGCAATGGTGTGATTTTGGGGTGCTGTGTTGTTTTCTTTTCCTTCCTTTTTTCCTTGCCACAATTTGTCTTCTCTTGGCAAAATGGGAAAGAAAGCATGTAAAAAGGAGAAACAGAAGCCAAGGAAATAATATTTACTGACATAACATGTATTGGTTTTTGAAGCTGAATTCAGATAATTTTTGCTTAGCATTTTTACATATAAAAATTGAGGTTTTATATTTTCAAAAGGGCCTAAAAATACTCAGTTACAATATGTCACTGTCTATAAGAACAACACTGTCCTTTCATTTTTCTTCCTCATGGAATATAGACCCTCATAGTCATATCAGCTGCTGCAAACACCTCACTTTTACACAGGTCTTTGCATCACATTTAAAACATTGTAGATATGACACAGGATGAATTGCCTGTCTTAATTCTCTAGCAAAGGACAATGGTTTTAATTTAAGGATCAAGTTCACCCATACTTTTATGAAATTAGCTCTGGAATTATATGTCTGCAAATATAATGCTGCCCTTACTGTGTCATAGTGCTACTGAGCACATTAATAAATTATTGCTGTCTCCTATGATTACAATAAAATATTTTAAAATTAAATCCAGAGATGCAATTAAATTAATGGACTTGAGGAGAAATATAAAGCTATAGGATGTAACAGTGTAAAAGGCTGTTTCATTGTTGTGTTAGCCTTTTGAGTATCAGATGGATTTTCATTACCAAGAGATCTGAATTCTTTTAGATCTCACTTTGACATTAAAGGCAGGATACCATGACAGTAATGCTTAATATTAAGGTACATACATACTCCATAGCTAAGGGAGGATTCTCATTCTTGCACGAGCATTCTAAGCTCAGAGAGCTCACCCCTATTTTTCAGTCATTCCTCTCTCCTTGCCCCATTTTATGGAGTCCACCCACTGATTCTGTCTTTCCATCATCCTCAGGGAAGCACCAGAAGTTACTTCAAGAGCTGCTGTGAAGTGATATGAATTGTCCTTATTCCTGGAATTCACATTCTTATGAAGTAGAGACATTGAGAACAACAAAAATGAGGGGATGAGTCTAATGGGGGTACCCTGTATTACTGTATGTAGGTTTAGGTGTTCAGATACAAAGGCACAAGAACCTTCTTCAGTAACAGCACCACTGGATGTCCCTCCTTGGAATCTCTTCCCTTGAAGAAAACTGGATTTTTGCTATTGCTTGCAATACAAATATTTTATTGCAATGAGGCTATGGGCTCAGATATAGAACTACAAATAATGTTTTCTATCTTCATTTTTATTTTAATTGGTGCAAGTCTGTGTGTTTGAAGGGCTGAGAATTCGGTAGAGGAAGGATATCAGGCTGTCAAATTGATCTCATGCCTACTGCTTGTGGTTTTTTATGGTAGTGTCTTCCTGGCAAATTAATCTCAAAATGGTCAGTGTTGATTGTGGTCAAATGTTGTTATGTTGTTCTGTTTTTCCTGGAGAATAGCAAGAATTTTTCAGGCTCTGCATTTCTTAAATAGTTTTTCAGTGCCCTCTGAAATATTTTGCTGTATTATACGAGTGATCATACATGAAATATCTACGAAGTAAATCAGGCGCAGTGGTTCAATACCATTTTAATTGAATTGTCTTTGTATTTAAATTGAAATAGTCAATTGCAGAGGTATATTTGTCCAGGAAACCCAGTTTGCAAACCAAATTTATTCTGTATCTAACAGAAAGTGACCTGCATAAAATTACAGAGCCAGGAGCCCCAAGAATTAGATGTGCATCTTTCCCACAGCAGACTGCCCCTTTAAATTGCTCTCAGAGAAAGAACAGTGCATTTATAATTTAGCTTGTCCTGAAGGAGAGCTCTTCTCCGTGGGAGGATCCTCTTTAATTACAACTCCACAGTAATAAGATGAGAAATGAGCAAGCAAGAAAGTACTGCTGGAATAAGACATGATAAATCAGTTTGCCCAGGAAGCACGTTTATACCAGATCTATCACCACATTCAGCACGGCACTATCTTTCTTATTTCAATAAGGAAATCTCATGAAGAAATTTTAATTGCATACTATTAGGTGAAAGTCAATGTCCCATAATGAGGAAAGTGAAACCTGCATTTTTTCTTCTTTTATCTTCATGCTTTGAGTTCCCAAGGATTAACACAAAATGATTTGCCCTTAAATTGCACCCTTTTTTTCCCCCCTGTTCATTTGTCTGAAGGATGTAGATTTTAGGTAATTTAACAGGCACCAAGCTTTTGCTATATGCTTCATGCTTGCAAGTTGGGAGTCAGATGGGAAAAAAATTTCCAATTTTCAAAGTCTCCTATTGTTAAGGGTGACTGAATGGCAGCCTGCAATTATATGATTTCAATGTAATTCATTCAGTAGGGAAGAGGTTGGTTCATAGATGCCTGGCTTAAAAGATTGGCATTGCTGTGTGATTAATTTCCAAAGTTTGGAGGTATTTTCAACAGCATACAAAGGAAGCATGTGACAGTGACATTTTCTGGATTTGTGCTAGGATTGCTTTATAATTGAAGTGCTGGGCTAGTGGGGATCACATTATCATTGGAGGTTTCTTTTTCTTAGGGTGAGTGTATGTTTGTGTGTGTAAACATATAAAATATAGAAATATGCATCCATAAAAGCACATGTGTATATATGTATATTTAAGCACACAGGCATGTGAAATGTGAATTGCATCAGGGGATTTTATTGTGTTGATGTCTTGCACTTGCCCCTTAAATGCAGATTTTCAAGAGTTACTCTTTTTCTCTTTCACATACGAAAGCTAATGATGAGGTTCATTCCTGAAAGAGCTGTAATTTAATGCTTGATTTAGGATATTTAAGCAAAAAAGAAGGTATTTGTTTTTTTGAGTGAATTAAATTTGTGAATTATAGTTACAGGCAAAAATTGCTATAATGGGTAACTGGGAAGTACCTTCTTTACAACAGGTTTTTTTTTTTGGTCCATTGTTTGTTATGGTCAATGGATTCCCTAATTACTTACATTTAAAGCTGTGCCAAATCTTCATTATCAGACATCAAACCACATGAACCTTACCACACAGAAAAGAGCTGAAATGAGTCAGGAATGAAAACAGAGTGCTTTCAGCTTCCTACCAGAAGAAAGATGAACTACATTTCTACCACAAAGACAGAGAAATTGAGGGTGACACTCTCAAAAATTGATATCAAAAAGCAGTACATGCAATTTCCAAGTCTCTTAACTGACTTCTCAATTTTGAACCTATAGGTTTTATGTTGCAAGTTTTGGATATAACTGATATAAGTGTACCAATCAGAATGATCCTTTAAATGCAGGCTCTTGTTTCTGCTGTATTTGTATGACTCCTGGAAGTCAGCTTAGGAAGGAAGCTGCACTGTGGGGGAAACCTGGGACTAAAGCTGGCAGTGCTAGCTGGAGCTGATTCTAGGTGAAGATTTTCTGATAAATTGATTTATTTTCAGAAAAAGCAGGTTGGCTATTGTTATTGGTGGAAAAAACACCAGTTTGAGGAGAAAAGGGTCTTGAGATGAAGATCCCAGGGTCAGGTCCATATTCTTTGGGGGTCTTGAAACACTGAAAAGTTTAGGATTCAAAAACACTTTTGAAGTCATGGCAGAGAAATATCACTCTGTAAATATAGATGTTTCTCTCTTTGAGCCCAGTCTGAATTGTATACCAGTACATGTGTCTTGAGGAATGGACTAAGTGAAAGAGAAAGGAGTAAAATGAAAAGATATATGAAACAAATATTTTGAATATTTTTCTTGTGGAAAAAATTGTTGAGTGCTTGAAGGTTATGGGTGTTTAAACTCCATCCAGCACCAGTCTGATGGACTGTATGGCTTGGAAAGGAAAAAAATAAAACTTGGAAAAACAGATAATCCCAATCAGTAAATTTTCCCCCAAAAGCTGGGAAAAAAGACACTAAAGTGCCAGGATCCTTAAGCATTGCCCAACACCCAGATTTTCATGGTGATCAGAAGCCCTGGGGGTGATTTCACCCGGGGCAAGGCCATTTCTGCCTTCCCTTTCCTGCCTGGTTTTGGCCTGTGCTGAGGAGTGCTGAGGCTCCTCGTTTAGCTCAATGCACAGGCTCTCAGCAAGGGTAGTGACATCTCTATTCATCTGGGTCTCACTGCATCCTCAGAGTAACCCTCTCCTCAGGATGGGGTCTTTAGGAGGCCAGAATATTACAGGGCTGGAGATTGCTTTTGGCATTTCAGTGCGCTAGGGTTGTCTTTTGAGTGAACCCAGCAGAAAAGTGCAGGGAAACGTGAAACAGCTGGGAGCCGGGGTTATGAAAAGATAAAAGCTGTTCAGAATGTCAGATTGCCTGCCTGGTGCTGGTGGCCACAGGCAGCAGAGCAGAGAGGAGGGGATGCAGAGGTGGGGACGGGGGGCTCCCGGGGGTTGTTTGCCTCCCTCGGTGCAAGGTGGGCTTGTGTGATGGACACACGCCATGTGGGGGAAATTCTCCTCTCAGTAGGAAATGATTGGCTATTTGTTCTGCTTGTGGAGCTGCCATTAATGCCAGTGGGACTCGGGGAAAGAGTTCTGAATGGGAAGCCAAGAGCAACTGTGATTCAGAGATGAGCAATTTGCCCCATAATGTGAGGGCAGCTTTATGAGCTGTTTATTCAACTTGCTCTGTGCAGAAATTGAAACTCCTCAAAAATGGCCCATTTGTACGGTCACCTGGTCCCACTGTATCACACAGACATCGCTGCTTTGGTGTTTTATTGCTCACCTTCTGGGATGGCAGGGACACAGGACTGCAAAGGGCTTGTATAAAAAGTCCAGACCACTGAGATCAGAATAAATGAAATGTTCATTCACAGAGCATAATTATCTTCTCACAACCATTTAATTTCTATACTTTTATAGGAATTCCAGAGTTTAGCAGTGGCTATTATTAAAAAAAAAATCAATTTTGATGAACACATACCCAGAACAAGATCATAATATAAAATACGTGGTGACAAATGCCTGTGATTTTTCCCATAGCAGTGAAGAAAGGGATAACAAACAGGTTAACCTTTCCCATGGTACTAACTTCATAGTAAATATTGGCTAGTTGCCAGCAATATCAGGTGTTTATATATGATTTCATGCCAGACGAAAGTGTCTTTGCAAGTATTAACACATGGAAACTGCAGATTTTGTCCTTTTTTTCTTAGAGATGAATTCACAAAATCATACACATACAAGTTGAGACAAGCAACTAAAAGTTGGTCTTATAATGATCATAGAATCATTAAGGTTGGAAAAGACCTCTAATATAATCCAGTCCAATGATTAACCTAACACTGATGATAGTTACTCTCAGTTGTTTTACAGTTATTGGCATGAAGAAAAATAAAAAATTCTGAAACTGCCCATTCTTCAAGATGAGATGAAAAAAATGTTGGATGAGTGGGATTGGATTGTGTGTCAAAAGAGAAACAAAACAGAAAGATAACTGGTGATAGCTCATCACCAATGTGTGGGATAAAATAAAGAGGGATTTTACCAGATCTTCATGCATGAAACACATAGAATATACAGCTCTAGATTCAGGCATTTGCATCACATTGGTAATCAGGAAGGGAGAGATGGTGTCTGAAATGATTCCTGACTGGAGGATAAATGTGCCAAGCTATTATTACATTATATTTAATGTATTTGTTTATACATTAAGCTGCAGTGATGCAAATGGAGAGTTTTCACTTTGAATGAATGAGGCTGGTGGAATTTGTTACTGTGTGGTGGCTGTGGAGTGGCCTTGGTGTCACAGCCTCTGAGGGCACCTGGGTTCAGTCCAGCTCGTGTTCTGTGCCAGGGGCTGAAAGGACCTGTCTCTCCATTGCCACCTCTTATTTCCAGAGTGTCACAGGCATGCACAGATCTCTGAGGGTCTGGCTCTCTCTCCCTGCCTCTCTGTCCAAAGAACATCCTAATTCTGACACCGAGCAGAAAGGAGACTTGTTTTAGCTGTAGCTGTGCTTTCAAATGCCCTGTTGAGTGGGGCTGGCACTATTGTAGAAAGCTTGCTAGAATCTTACCAGGATGTGGGGTTCCGGTAAATGCTTGGAAGAATTCTCCCTTTGAAATATATACTGGTGCTTTATTGACTTGGAAAAACCACCTTAAATAACTGAGCACCTTTGTGAACCTCTGTAGCCCTTTAACTGTACAAAGGCTACTTCTTAGTTATTTTTATCTCTAATTCCAACATTTATAGTTAAAACTTAGTGTGGGCTTGAACTAATCTACTTCAAATACTTCTGCTTTTCTAGACAGTACAATTTCCTGGTTTTAGGAAATATACCTCTTGCTGTAGATGACTTATAATTAATTTATTTAGCATGGAGAATGCAAGTGGGGATTACATACACCAGACTACACACTAATATAGAAATGCTTAAATTTTGCCCTATCTCAGTAAATGCCTTTCCCTTAAGACTTAATGTTCCTCTGATTTCTCTGTTTTAAAAGTTTTGAATTTGTTAAAATTACTGCTAATTTGAATGTACTGTTGTACTCTTTCTGAAACCTAATGAAAGACTGTGCAATTAGCAAAGCTCTTTTCCAGTAATAAGTTCATTTTGTCTTCTTGCAGCTATATTGAAGGAAAAAATCGCTGTTATTGTGATACCATAGTGCAAAGCTTGTGCAGAACATTGTTAACACCTGTATGGAAGATATAAAGTCTCATATTTTAAACCCACATTTGCTGTTTGTCTGTGTGTGGGAGCATCTGCTGACTACAGGAGGTGCTTTTTTCTGGGGGAGATCACCTGGTTTGCAAATGCAGCAATTTTGGTGAAGTAGTAATCTGACTATCATGGAGCAATGTGGTTCTCACAATTTCAAAGCAATCTCATCAAATTCCTGCACCTACTGTGCTTTCAATGTGCTTTGGAGAGCTCATAGAACAGCATGAAAAGATATTTTTTCCCCCAAAAGGATCCTTTCAGGTTCAGAAACATAAGGACAATGAAATCCTTTAGAATCAAAATTTTTCCTTTCCCCAGATTCAGAGCTTTTAGTGTTTTCTGCAACACCTGTCTATATTGGATGGAAATACATTTACAACCTAGAGAAGTAGAACAAGGCAGTAGTAGACAACTGTCCTCAACTCTGTAATTAAAGACATTCAGTCCTGGCTGTAAGGGTTCTATGAAAATACCCAAACAGCTAAAATACCTGATTTTAGCAGTGGAAAACAATCTTTATTAAACCTGGAGAATTCATTCAAGTCTTGATCATGGTGGGACCTTCAAGGGTGAGCTGAGCTCTCCAAGGTGGAAGGAGGTTTCCTCCCTGAAGATTCCTTGACTCAACAACCCATCCACACACCTTGTGTACCCACTTTCTCAGCCCACTGAATGCAGTGATGAAAACTTGGTGTTATTTGACCTTTTCATCTGATTAAAATGCTTGGTGCTGGGATTAGCTGGGTTTGGACACCACCGTGGCATTTTGAATTTGGGATGACTGTGTAATATCAATTAAAATGACAGTGACAGGGCTTTTCTTGTACAACTCTTTAATACAAGCTGTAAGACACAGAGGGGCTTGGTGCTTTCTTTGTGGCTCGTTTCTTTCCTACTCTCTGTATTTTCAACTGAGGGGACACGGTCCCCTGCCAGTAGATGCAGGCTATTTAAATGCTCCATTGGAGAGGGATTAAAGTTTATGCAAGGTCACTGGGGATGTGATAATTATAATCACAGGTTTTTGGCTCCACAATGACAGCCATTTGTTATTTTCGCTCGAGTAATTCCTGCAGCTTGGAGCTGTTGACAAGCGTGCACTGATTTACTGGCCCCCCCAGGTCCCAAGGCAGTGTCCGCTCTGAAGTCTGACACCTCTGCCTGGCTCCTGCTGCTTTCAGTATCTTTTCTGCTGTGAGCTGCAATACCGACTGAAAATTGGAGAAAAATATTGTGTTAGTTTATAATGGGATCAGAGAGAGAGAGAGTCGTAGGGTTGCTGAGTTTGTTACTACTCTGCAGCTTCCCCGCTCTCCTTCCAGGGCTGAGCATTTGTTTCTGTGTTGTGAGGGGATTAATGAACTACTGATGTGATTTACAGTGTGAGACCATTGGAGTATTTTTGTGGTGGAGAGGCCTTGAGAGCTTGGATGCGAAGATCAAGAGCAAAAAAAAAAATCCATTCTTTTGAGCAGCAGATCCCCCTTCTGTCTCTTCAGCCTCCTCATCTCTCTTTCCCTTTCTTTTTGATTTATGTTGCCTTATTTTGTTTGTTTTTGCAATCAGAGGTAAGAGCATTTTAATATATATTAAATGGTGATAAATTGAGAATAGCTGATGGGTTAGGGCCGATACGACATTTGTCTTTATGGGTGGGGAGATTGATAACTCATGAGTGGCATGAAAAAATCAAGCAAAATCACTTAATAGGGAATCTATTTTTTGGAAGAGCATTTTTCTTTTGTGCAGGCTCATGACTGCCATGATAGCTTCTTATATTTTGTTTATTCAGCTTATCTGTGGTTTCCCCAGGCCTCCAATTTCCTTGCTCCTTTCTCTCTCTAAAACATCCCTACATTCTTAATTTGCATTTCATGCCTTTAATACATGACTTTTCTATCTCCCTTGCTGAACCTTCAACACCATTTAGTTCCTTGTCCACAGCTCAAACTCTCCTTTGCTCTTCATAAGTAAATTTCAAAGTCTCCTACCTCTGGTCCACCATCTGTGCTCTCACTTCTGAGCACAAACCAGGTAGGTGCAGGACACTTCCAGATGTCCCCAGAAGAAATGATGGCAGAGGAACGACTGGGAGCTCAGTCTAATGCCAGATGAGCATGCAGATGTTAGAATTTTCACAAGATGCCTGAGAGCTTTGCCTATAAAGCTGTCCATGCCTGGAAATTTCCCCAGCTTAGCATCTCTTTCTTCCTACTCCAATGAGCTGCTCTTGGATTTGTGTCTGGTTTTCTCCTTGACACTATTAATCTTCAGAATTTTTGCTTCTGCTTCTTTCTCAGTACCTGGCCATCTAAGGCTCTTTATAAGATCTCACCCACTTATCTGCAGGGGTTCTTGGTACTGGTGGTTGGTACAAAATGTTCCTTTTTCATCATCCACCTCAAATTTCCCAAAGCTACCTTGCTTTCATTTGCTCAGAATGACATTATCCCAGAGAACTAGGCAAAGAGGAAAGTCTGGCTGTCCCTGAATAACCAGTATTCTATTTCCAAGTCTCAGTTTTGCTATCCCTCAAATGTATTGCCAGCTTTCTACCTTGTTTCCATTCAGTGTTCCTCCCCAAAGCACCAAATAGCTTCCCCAATCTGATGTGAGGAAATAATTCTTCTTTTCCAGCCAGTTGTACCTCTGGAGAGGTTCTGGCATCAGTAATAAGTGCCAGAAGTGGCATCCTTTTTAATTTCTAATGGCGAGTTTAAGAGAGATTGCTCACTTTTCACACCTCCCTCCCTTGGCATCCACTCAGTTTCTTCTTTTGCCTCCTCTTTCCAGTATGTCTTGGAGTAACAGGCATGCAGGGAAGTAGTGTAGTCACCATTCCTGGAGCTATTTAAAATCATGTATCTGTTGCTGTAAGGGACATGGTTTAGTGGGTTAATGCTAACCCCCTTGGCAGTGGATTAATGGTTGAGAATGAGGACCCTAAATATCTTTTCCAACCTTAATTACTCTGCAAGTATGGACTGTGTATGCTCAGCAGAATTATTTATATTCTTCCTTTAACCTCTGCTCTTTATCTGTTGACTCTTCCTGCTTAATGTTGCACTGTAGTTTCCAAAATTTTATTTCTATACACATGGATTTTCCTCTTCTGGATATGTTTTCTCAATACAAGTATGTTACCCCAACATTTTGTATCTCAGGCTGTGAGTCTGCTCTCAAGATGGAAAACATTTGACCTACTCTTGAAGTTAAATTTAACATTTTTCTCCCATCTCTGGTTTCACCTCCAGAGCAACAGTAACATTTTTACTTATTTAAATCCTGCTTCAGCAAAGATCCTTATTTGTATTATTGCTTTCTGAGGTATTGTAATCTTCTGTGTTTATCTCTGCCTGCAAGCCTGGCCCCATTTCACTGTGAGCTAATTGAAAGCACCTGCAAAGTTCAGGAGAAAGGAAGGTTTGCTCTCTCCTTTTCCTTCCAGCAAAATGGAGTGTATTCCTTGGTATCATGCAGAGGTGTCTTAGCCAGAGGCATCAGCAGAACCCACCTGTGAGGCAGTCAGGTCTGAGGCCAGGTGGGAAGTCACTGGTCTTCTCTGAGTTTGTTTCTGCAATAAAATAAAATGTGAACTTGTAGGAATTTAAATCAAGAAACTTTTATTAAAAAGTGGAAATTTATCACCTGAAGTAAAGTATTTATCACTTAAGCAAAACTGTCTTCTCCAATGTTACATTATTACTCATAGAAATTCATGTTGAGGAACGAGGACCTCCCATTGTTGTGCAAAATAACTATATTAGGAACAGTAAAATGGCAAAATTAATCTTTATGTATTCTAAGACTGTTAAAAATGGTGAGTTAATTAGTACCTGTGAACTAGTAGTGTTTTCATCTGGGCAAAAGGAGTCACAAGGAAGGGGTTTGATGGTGCCAGCCCTGGTGCTGTTTTGCGTTGCACAGGCTGTTCGAGGGCTCAGCCTGGAATGCTCTCAGGAGCAGCCCTGGCTGCCTTTGCTGGCTCTGATGCAGGGGCAGAGCTGAAACCAAGAGGCACAGGATGCCCATCACCACCATCAAGAAAACAGACATGTCAGAGATGTTCCAGCTCACAAAGCCCTTCCCTTGAGATGGGTGCTCGGTGGGGAAGTGGGGCAGCAGCCTGAGCTGTTGTGAAGGTTGGAAGCTGAAAGGGAGCCTGCACCTCAACCCTGACAGCCAAAGGCAGGAGCTGAAGGGTGGGATGGTCAGGGAATAGGTGTCAGGAAATCACTCTGGCAGGTGAGAGCGGAGAATGGGAGAAGGAAATGTGGGAGAAAGTGCTTTGAGAACGTGCATATCTGCATGTCCAGTTCATGTGGGACTGGGCATTCAGCATGTCGCTGATATGGGATGATATGTCTTGTGTGAGTTATGCAAGTTGCTTTTTTAACCTGTGTTTGGTCAGCTAAAAATGTCACCACAAAAAAATGCCACAACTTATTTTTACATCATTGTGGACCATTTTAATATCTCATTATTTTGGGTCTGACTTGTATGACTTTTGGTGCAAGGAAAGGAGAAAGTTCTGCTGTGCGAACATGTCAGACATACTGGTCAAGCTATTTTCCAATTAGCCCTAAAATTCAGAAAAAATTGGAAAAATGCAGTGAGCTCTGTGTTCCATGTGTTCTGCTGCATTTGGAAGAATGACTTTATTGACCACTGAATTATGCAGGAATTCAACCAAGTATTGTGCCAGCAAGTGGTAGCAATGCAACAGTCAGCTTTTCTTGCTTTGTAGATGTTCTTTTGCATTTAATTTTTAGAAGGCAAATGCTCAAATGCTCAGCAGATTTGTGGCAGCATCAGCAAGAGATGACTTGGGATTTGCCAGCAGAGATGATGAAAGAATAGCTTGGAGGTGAGCTCCTCTCTGAGAGCTGGAGGATGAATTAGGTAAATAACTTGTGAGGCCCACAGGTGTGTAAATGTCTTTTTGGCAAATTCTCCTTGTGCACAAGTGGTCAGTGTACAGTAGTAATTGGTAGCCTGTCTCCCAAACATCCAACATACAATTACCTACATGAATCAAACATATGTGGAAAAGATCTCAGTTTAGAGTCTGAAAATGTGCTTTATTCTGGTATTTTAATAGTAACATTATATGTAGGAAAAATGAGGGTTGGAGATAAGTGCTGAGCCACACTTTAGCTGTACCATGGACCAACAGGAACGTGATTCCACTTTTCAGTATATAAAAAGCTGTTATCAAGAGCACCGTGATCGATTTCTTCTGTTGAACCTCATGCTCAGCAAGAATTGATTAGGAAGTAATAGACTTAAATGAACTGAAGAAAATTTAAGATTTACTTTAGAAAGAACTTTTTAACTGTAAGGACTGGTAACAATGCAAGAGCTGAGTTATTGAATCCCCATATCTGCAGGCTTTCTTAGAGTGAGAAATAGTGGTGTTCCTGGATTGGAACAGATGAAGGGGTTAGATTATTTATTTTTTCTTTGTTTCATTTCTGCAATCATGATCTAAACTTAAAAATAATATTCAATACCTTTCTCACCTCCTAACCTCCCATGCATGAAGGTCTCTATTTTTTGTACCCTGACTGCCACCCTTTTTAAGCTTTGCACAGGTTCTTCACCCTTCCCCACTGTTTTTGTAGGTCTGGTTCTGGGAAAATGATGTTTGGTCCTCTTCTACTTCATTCCCCAGAGCAGCTGTGCTGGCAAAGTAAGCCTTCCACCAACTCCTTAGTCCTGAGTGATACAGTGTAGATGAATGGTGCTATATAAATGTAAATTTCAATTCATTCCCTTCATTTATTCAACAAGCTATCAACACAACCTTGTCATTTCAATTTTTCACACTTTTTTGTGGGGGTCCTCTGTCTCGGTGAAGTCTCATTTCCTCAGCCCAGTGCCAAAGGTGACTAGGCTGTATTAGAATTTACAGTCACTTTCTTTTCTAAGTGGTCAGATGTAATGAGAAGCAGGAGGAAGCCAGTTGGAGCCTTTTCCAACCTTTCTCTTGGATTCATTAACCAGGTCCCAGCTGGGCAGGTAGGGCTGCCACCTCCACCACTGCACAGGTGCAAGTATGTGCCCTGTTATCTGTGTTTTTCAAACTTTGGTAAGTGATGTTCAATGTAAATACTCAGAAAATACTTACGTAGGAAATACTAAGAATTAAAACCCCACACAGCGGAGAGGGAAATGCATTACAGAATTAACTTTCACACCACCACCCCTTTCCCTTTACTGCCAGAAAGAAAAGATACTTTTGCTTTTGCCATTCTGCCCAGGACTTTTTCTCCCACATATAGTTTGAATTTAGATTTTGCAGGTGAAGGTGTCCTTGTATATACTTACACAGATTCTTGCTAAGAGATACCTGTTCTTACATCAGCAGCAGCTTCCCAAATAGTTAATGTTAACACATGCAAGAAGAAAAGGATGAAAAAAGTTCTTCCAGAGTCCCCCATTGTATTCTGCCATTTCATCTTTCCAAATTGTTGTCTGAGTGCAAAAGAGGCAGTTAAAATGTAATTTTCACTGATATGACTTGGCCATTATTAAATCACTTTTACAATGTTTTTGGGTCTTTTTGCCCTATCTGCCCTGTTTGCACCTTGTCTCTTGACATCCTTCCAAACACTTTAAGCTACCCCACTAAATGTGGTTCCACACCAAATGGAGTTTATTCATTTGTCCTTACAAAGGACAACCAATAATATCATAATATAACATAATGTATATGTGGGGTGGTCAATTTGCAGCCCTTTGTGGAAGCTCCACAATTTTATCCAAGATGTGTATGTTAATAATACCACAAGAATCCACAGGGAGAGTCCAAATGTGGAGTTAGATACACTTGATTTTGATCTGCTTTAGCACAATATCTGCTTTTCAGAATAGAATTTCTCTACCATCTCCTAGAGACACTTTTTCAACATCTTACTTCTGAGTCTTACAGAGTTGAAAATTATCTTCTTATTTGTCTTAACCTCTCATGCAATCTCCCCTTCTGTCTCTGCCTCTTGTATTAATTTTTTTCTTTACACTCTCTTAACTTCCTTCTGCAATCTTTCTAGTCCTCCTCTCTGTCTAATGTTTTATAGCTTGCATATGCCTCTTTCTTAACCTTAATTACTTTTTGCACTTCCTACTCCTAGTGTATTTATTGCTTGATAGCACACATAAGCCTTGGCATATATTCATTTATCTTTGAACATTTCTCATTTGCCTTTGGTTCATTTGGTAGCAGTTCTGTACCTCAGCCAGAAGGCTGAGGGTTCAAGATTCACCCCAATATTAGGAGTGTTTCTTGGGGATTCATCCTGCAGGGGATTTGTAAGGTTTTTGGATACCATACTGGTGATTTCAGGCTGTACCTTCCATGGGCATTTCTTCTACACAGCTCTGCTGCTTGCCGAGTTACTCAGGCAGATAAAAGTTCGAGATAAAATGAGTAAGAAAACTAGTTGTCTTGGTTAGTATTTGGTAAACAAAATGTCAGTACTTGGTAAACAAAATGTTTCCAAGGCCATCACTGTACATGTGAGTTATTGTTATCTTCTACCTTTGGTGATTTTCATTATTAGAACCCTGTGACGTTTAATCAGGACAATTAAACAGTTTGATAGTTGTTTCTTATAAAGGGACGTTGCAAAGAAATTAGTAATTTATTGAACCCTGCTTAAAAGGCACCAACCTAGGGATAAGAGCCTCATATGTTAATCTTTTTGACCAGCTACCCCTCCTGGTGTTTATTAAAAATAAACCTTGATTCAAATTACAGTGTAGGTATTCGACTCACCATATTTTTATTTGCTAATACAACAGATCAATGCTCTGCCTTCTTAAAGCAACTTCAAATTCATAACTCTCTCTGTTAAAATTTTCAGACTTACCTGAGTTTTGAGCTACCTCAGTGGTTTTACATCAGTGCAGTCAGAACCATGAGCAGTTTTAGTTCACACTAGTTTGCAATAATAGACAAGATGGAGGACCTTAAATGGTCATATTCTCTGTGGTTTTTGTTATTTATAGCTGCCTCTGACCTACCAAGCTTTTTCCCCCCCTCTTATCCCAGCAAGTAATATTGCTAAGTTCTATGCTCTAATTATGAGGTTGGTTTATAGTAATATTATTATCTTCTTTCTTTAAAAAAAAAAAAAGTATTGCTATCCTTTGGGTTCTTTTCTGAAGAATTCATCTTTGTGCAATTCATTGTCACATTTGCACGCTAACCTCTACCTCTGGTTGGAAAGGGTGTTACTGGAGAAAAGCTGCATTACAGAAAATTGCACCATAAAATAGCCATCCATATCCTGGTCAGATCCATGTCTGACAAAATGGTATGTAATGTTCATGGCAGGTGGATGTTAACTAAGATTTGCTACGCAGTTTTGGATATGTCTGCTCTGGATTTTATACTGACTTCTATGGGAGGAGAAACATGGATTTAAAGTCACAAAATTAGTGGATAGAGAAGGTCAATTGCTACTCCTCACTATGCTGCTGCTGTTCATTGTCCTTGTAGAAAGCCACAGGAAATCTGATTAATATATTTTTAATTATGTTTTGTTATAGTAAATGACACCAAAACTGCCTCTGATGATGTTACCCATCAATTTAGTGGAAGATAACCCACAGAAACAAAAATAAAAACTGAGTTGGAAATCTGCAGCTGATTTATAAATTGTCTGCTAAAGGCAATTTGCTCTCTTTGTCTGCTGCATTTACCCAATTGCTGCTGAAACTAATTGCTCTTTTCTGGGCATTCTTTAAAGAAAAAAAAAAAAAAAAAGGCAATCCAATGCCACACAGCAAAATAAACAAAAATGTGTGGCAATGTGAAACAGCAAATTGTAATCAGAGCTCCCTGCTAATTATCGGCTGCTTATCGGAGGATCCTGTCCAACACGCAAATGCAATTGCAAATGACAGCAGGAACACGGCTATGACAAGCACAAGGTGGAACATTTTCAAGCACAGAGAGCTCTGGCAGTGTCAAGGTCTTTTTCAGGTCAGATCCCCAGCAGCTGATGTAGTTCTGTGCTGAGGGTGATTCAAAGGTTAAGTCTTATACCAAAGGGCTGTTCTGGTCAGACGCATAATTGGAATAACAAAGTCAATATATGTTGCTGGTTGTGGGACACAATCTTCATTTGATCTCTCACACGGCAGATTAATTAAGTGTTATCAATTAATGGCCTGGTAAAAGTGAACACCCTGTTAGTCAGTTTTCCAAGTAGTGTCAAGCATATGCAAGCCCTGGAGGGGAAGGAGAGGGTGGGGGGAATCACCCCTGAATGGCACCACTGCTTTCTGGGAGCTGGAGAACAAAAATAACAGGAATATAGATTGCAAACATAAAATGAAATAATTCTAGATGCTTGCCATTGGTTCTCTTTTTACAGTGACCCTGAGCTTTGAGTGGAACCCTGATTCAATCAGGCTCTCACCAAATGCTTTTGTGGGAAATACATTATCCTACACCACTACATATCAAACATGAGGGGCTGGGGGATGTGGCACCTTTGAGCACTGAGGGACAGTACCTGGAGGGACAATATGATGACCTTCCTTCCCCCTGTTGTGACTGCTCAGGCTTAGCAAGTGCTCATTGGTGTCAATAATTGAAATAACTGGTGGTGCCAATGCAAAGGTTTGCCCTGTCTAGGGTGCTCACCAGAGAGAAGTAGCAAATGTGTTTCTAAGGTTGGTGTGAAGAATAACTCTTTGTGTGGTGTTTCTTTGGGTTTTTTTTTTAACCTATCTAATAAATTTTGCATTTCTAAGATTTTAGGAGCTGATTTGCAAAAATAGAACTAAACTCAAGTGCATGAAAGCATTTAATCTGAACTACATTTATGGGGGGAGTGTTTTGGGCATAAAGCTATGAATCTTCAGCACACCCAGCAACAACTAGCAGAGCTGAAATTCAAGCAGTCTTTGGTGCTCTTCCTTATCAAAACCTGTTTAGTTTTGCCAGTGCACCCCCAGAACTTGCTCTGGTGTGAAAAGGCATTCAGGCTGCCTGCCAGCACAAACTGGAGAGATACATTACTTAAAGAGAGTTTGTCTAAAAGGTGTTTGTTAAACATTATCAATGGCTCCTAATGTAAATTTTCCTGATAGTAGTAATGCCTTTCAGGAATTTTTTTTCTTTTTAGTCCATGCAACAACAACAAAATAGGGTTTGTGTCCATGTATTTCAAGTACTGGTGCTGTTAGAGATGTCTGAGTGGCTGCACAAATACATGGACTTGGCTCAGAATAAAGCTCTTTCTCTTGTGAGGTGAAACACAGATACCATTTTGTTTCAAGGTAGTTTCACAGGCTGGACAGTGATGTTCCAGTTACAGGTATCCTACATTTTGTGCAAATATTTGGACACCAGTTCAGACCAGAGAGAACCAGATGTGACATGTAGCCTGCAAAGGGTTGGGCTGAAGAATGGGGAAACTTCTGTGTTTGGGTTTTTTTTCCCTTTTCAGTAATTGCATTTGTTGTTGGAGTTTTTTGACCAGTGAGTGGATATAATTGTAATTGTAGACCAAAGAGGTTCTAGTTGTCAGAGATGAAAAGGATGTTTTATCTAACTGTTCTTAAGACATTTTTCAGCACCCTCTTTATCTGTCCTTTTCCTTCCTCTAAATTTTACCTGTTTCAGTCTCATTAAATTGTGTTGTTTTCTCTGCATCCTCGTGGGTATGATTTTTTTCCTGATTTTTCAGATTTTCCAAGATTTTGGGATTCCCCCAAAGCCCCATGTTGGATGTCTTTCCAGAGTTTTTGGAGATCTGTATTTTGGATCATGGGTGCTTAGCACATTTTGTAGGACCTGGCTATCAGGACCTGCTCAGCTGAATGGGTTTCACAAAGCCTTTACTGCACAAAACAAAAGAGAACAAGAAGTTTGAAACATTCCCTGCGCCCAAAGAGCAGAGACCCAATGACCCATGGCAGACCTGGTTCAGTTATCCATGCTCCTCCATGGGCAAAGAGAAATCTTTGGGACTACCAAGCCAGTAGAGTTAGAACATTATAAATTATCCAGTTTAAGGGTCTAGGCTCTCTGATGGCCTGGAGCAGAAGGTTCTCCCACCACACAGTGGCTGCTCTAAGTGGTTGATGGCCAAGCAATGGTAGGAGAATGGTTTCATCACAACTTTTCTCTGTAAGACAATTCAGCTTTTGCTAAATTTCTCACCTTTACAGGCTCTCTATAACCATTTTGGTCACTGAGTAGTGTACATCCTTCATCATAATTTTCATTATATTTCTTGATAGAATAATTTGTAATAAAATCACTTCTAAAAATACATTTCCAAGTTGCAGCTCTATTTTTAAGGCAGAATAATCTTCCTCAGTCTCCATGATTAAGCTTCTCAGTTTATTTCATGTATTTTTTTCATCCTTTTCTTTAACATAAGCAAAAAACCTAGTTCCACAAACCTTCACTTTTCAAAAATATTTTGACATGTGATTTACTGAAGTTATCTGATGAGTTTCAGAAGAAATATATGTCTTCTTGCCTTCCTATAATACTATGTGTAATAGCTGTGACTGTCTGTGTTTTTTCCACATTGATAAGATGAAGAATGTAGAATTTCTGCAGTCTCCATTTGTTATTTGGGACAAAAGGGATAATACCTTTTTCTGTAGCATTTGCCACTTTCCTGTGCTGCTTACAGCTTACTCCTTCTCCCTGCTGTTGGCTTGTTTCATTGGCCACATCCACAAGGCAGAATCTGTCAGCAGCCAGATAATGTTGTCACCTCTGCAAACACGTTTCTTACTGACATTTCAGTATTGATAGAGAGAAAGGCTGGAGCATCAGTGCACAAATTCGTGCCACGTTGCTGTCAGCCTGTCCAGGTTGGAATGAAAATCAGATGGAGATGATGTGGGTAGGGGTCTTCTCCTTCTTTTACAAAATGGGCTAAATTGCAGGTGGGTGCATTTCCAGCACGGGCAGAGCAAAGCCAGACTTGCAAGTGTTTGCAGGTGGCTGAGGTAAGACAATGCTGAAGGTTGGTGCCACGCACATTATTAGCAGTTGCAGAGTCCTAAAGACACTGAAATTTGCTGCTGCTGAGCTCCTGGAAAAGGCTTTGCAGTCAGTCAGCAAAAACAGCAGGCAGCAGTACCAAAATCCTTTTGCTGGAATGTGTTGTGGGTCTTAAATTTATGCTCTCATGGTGGGTTTTTTTCCAAGAACTTCCACATATTAGGACAGGAAACTTTCTGCTAAGCTTCTCTCAACAGCCTTGTCTGAGATCCTGAGCTCCAGCTGAAAAAATGCTCCACTGCCTTATTTTCTGCACAGTTTGAGGGATGCTTTTTGAAGCATAGGAAATAGTTGGTGCCTTTAAATGAAGCCCTTGACCCTTGCTGCAAGCAGCTGCAGAGTGCAGAGTATGCAGAGTATGTCACTCCCCTTCTCAAGCCTCTTCATGGCTGAGGATGCTCCCTCAGCACCCGATGTGCTCCTTTGAAATTGCTCCTTTGGAAATGGCACTGAACCTACAAGTAAAGGAAAGCTTTTCCTACATGGAAACACTGCTGTCCATGGCAAAGAATACCACAAAAGGAGGATTTATAGACTCTTTAAGCAGGAGATCCTTAAGATTGTTACTGTCTGTTGGACCTTCTCTGATTTTTACTTTGCCACACATCACAGCCTTTACTGCAGTTATTTTTTAGGAAAGTAAAACTCAATCTTCTTATTTTTGCCTGAAGCAAATGGATTGGCAATGTAAGCAACAGATGAGTTCATCTTTATGCCAAGAGCACAAAGACCTCCTCTGTTAGAGCAATGCAATCCTCTGAGTTATATACATAGAGCAAAAAGATGGACAAAAAGAGAGATAAGGGCTCTTATAATAGGAGATGTGAAGCAGCATACCCTATTTTCTGTTTATCTGAAATTTTTTTGATTGCTTCAGCAAGGTCAGATCCCACTGCCAAATTAGAAATGGGCAGTTTTAATTCATTTTCTACCAAGAAAGCTGGATTTTTTATAGGAACTTAATTATTTTTGAAAGAAAGATTTAAACATGCCAGCCACAAGTTCTGAGAGTAAATGGTGAATATTTCTTTTCCAGTACCTAAAGGAACATCTAACTCTACTCTGACAAAACCTGCCTTGGTTCCAAGAAGGTCTGCTGCCTGCAGGCTTTTATCTCAGTGGTGGTAGCTGCTTGCTTGTCTGAACATGTACAGCTCCATAGGAGACAGGTTCTGGAGAGTAATTGTTCCCCCTAACGAACTGGCACATATTTGTGCTGCAAAAAATTACACCATTTTAATAGAAAAACCACCCAACATCTCACATTCCTATTTATTCCTAGAAGTACCCTCTATACTAGGAGTTTCGCTGATGTCACTGCTGCTGCTCTTGCAATAAGATGCTGTTTTATCCAAGAAATACTGGGAGATCCCAGTTAACCTCTGCTGACCACTCACAGCTGTGCTTTGGCAGAATGAAGGGGCTGCATGACTCAGTGGCCACTCTAAATCATCTGATTCTTGATGTAAGGATGTAATGATGTAGGGATACCTTCAACTCAAATTTTGGGACAAAAACCTGAATTTAGGCTTAACAACAATTTTTTACTGGGAATGAAACTACCATTCTACTAAACTACTGTACCATTAAGAAGGAAAATTTCTCTGGTATCCTTAAAGTGGAAGTGCAGAGCTACAGTTTTCCTGTTCTCTAAATGTTGACAGCACCTGAAGTTACTTCCCAAGTTGATTTGCCTAAACTATTGCAAATGCCTTTGTGCAAACTCTTACACAAACATAAACCTTGCATATACTGCTTCAGCTTAAATGGATTCCTTTCTGAATTAAGCCCAATTGAAATAAGCTGGGTTCAAATTGATTTAATATTGTCCACGTGGATTTGCAGTGGTGTGACTAAATTGATTTAAAAGCCTTCCTTCAGTTGAATGAATGCAACTTTTCTTACAGTAGGTTCTAAGTGTCTTGAGATCTGGGGCTAAAATTCAGTTTTCCACTGTGTGTTCAAAGAACCCCACTTGGCCTGTCTTCTGAGTAAAAGGAAGAGCTTGCCCTCCAATGGTCTGAAGTCTTACATCAATACAAAATATCAGTGTCCTTTTACATGATTGTGTATTTTGTGTTCTGATTGATAAAGACAAAGTATTGTACAAGTAACTAGGAAAAAAAATTAATCTTAGGGTTTTGACTGTGGCAACTCTTTAATTAATGATCAAGTGACAGTGACCAAATATAACAGAGAGTAAAATAGACGTGGTCAGACTAATGATATAAACTACCTCTTTAATTCTGTATTCTGAATACACACAAATCATTTAGATTTCTTATACTTTGTTGTACTGTAAGGGGAGATGCACCCAGTTTAATTGTGTCCCATTGATTTTTTTACCTTTTGTGAAATAAGCCTTGTTTGGCATAATGAAACTTTTGTTTTCTGCAGCTCTTCTACATTGTCTCTTTTAAAAACTTCACCATTTACTCCTCTGCACAGAGCAAAAATCTTTCCTTAAAAATGAGGAAAGCACAATACCCTCTATTTCTGAAATCATTAGAATTGACTTTTAGACAATCAATGTGTTAAATGATGTAATTATCCAATGGTCCTTTCCCCACTTAAACCAGTTTGAAAGTTAAAGGTTTGTTTTAGATCAATTCCAACCACTTTGTGTGCAAATTGCACAACTGCCTTCTCCTTAACGTATCTCACAAATCCAATAGCGGCGTGTCCACGTAAAATGGTTCTCTGATGAGGAATTCTGAGTGGGAATATGAAATTGTCTGATGATGGAGAAAAGTTCTGACTCCTGAACACAATACCTTTCAGCCAGACCCAGGTGAGGCAGAAGTTACTGGCAATGATTCAGCTGATTCAGGAGCCGTAAGTTTTCTTTTGTAGGTGAGGAACACAAAGCATTTTTGGGATGGTCCCAGACCCCAGGGCACACTTTGCAGTGCAGACACAGTGCCTGCCTTTGACACCAAGGTGTAAAAGATGTCACCCTCAGAGTGAGCAGCCCTCCTGGCAGAAGGTCACTGTGTTCTTCAGGAATTCTCTGGGACACAACCCAGCCATCCCCAGGGCTGGTGCTGTTTCAGGCATCCTCAGAGAAGCTGCTGGTGGCTGCCAGGCCCATGGGGCACCTGCAGCATCTGGAGCAGCATCAGGAGGCCGTGTGGGGCTCATGGCTGCGTGTTGACTGGAGAAGGTGAACCAGTGAACCCTTGCTGAGGGCTCTGGCTGCTCTGTTCTGCTGCAGCAGCTCAGCTGTGAGGTGCCAGGCTGCTGCCATAGGGTGAGTGCAATAAACTATGATGAAGGCCATCAAAATGACATTTGTGGCACCAAAAGGATTGTGTCTAAGCCAGCTGTGTCCAAGCCAGCTGAATTTCCCTGATTTAACTCCCTGGGGAGCCACAGAGAAGCAGCCCCTGGTTGGCTTCATCGCCAGGTCTCTTCTCTCCCACCTCCCCACTGACAGGTTCTTCTTTTCTGCTGCAGTGTGAGCTCTTGGTGCAAAAACTGCCCTGGCTCGAACAGGTTCCACTCCAATCTCGGGTGCCACAATGGTGCAGGTGACAGCAGGACTGCTGAGTGGTGAAAGCCCACATTTCATGGTGGGCTCACACATGCAGAGTTCTTAGGGCAGCACAAAGAGAATGTCCCCACCTTAACAGCTGAGACAGTGCAGGGATCTGTGTGCCTCAGATTGGTTTAGATGACAGGAAGCTCTCAGTTAATTAGATATTAAGGACTGGGTGCAAACGAGGGGAAAATAATGTTGAGTTAAAAATATGTGGTCCTCATTGTGTATGTTTTTATTTATTTAGATTTTTTTGTTATTTGAAACATGAGTTTTCAATTACCTAGCATGTGTCTTTTGGCTGAGAGGAATAACCTTCACATTGTGTTTGATGCATTGTAAAGCATATATATAGAAGTAAATAATGTGGAAACAAAGATTTTCATGGTTTCATTGGCATGACATTAGACTAACAAAGGCCCAGGTCTGTACAATACTCTACCCTTGGCTTCACAGAGTTTTGTATAAAATTTGAGCCCAGCTTACCAGGCCCATCTTATAGAGCTGTGTCTGAGCTTGAGTTTGTTCTGCACTGAAAACTCACATCCTTTGCAGATGTTACCTCAAGTGAAGTATGATGAGAATCTCAACTTTTATGTTTCTTCCTTACTTTTATGTGAACACTTACTACATAATCCTAAAATTGCAATAATATCTTGCCCCTCTTTAATAGATATATTATATTTCTCCCCTTAATGGCCTGCTCGCTTTATGGTTTGGGGACACAAAAGTAAATTTTAAAATCAATTATACAATTACATATGTAGCAATAATGGAGCACAGAGCTAATCGTCTTTGGGTCAGGACTATAACCTTCTCATAATGCGGGTTTCATTAGGGTAAGGTCTATTATTGCAAAGAATTACAGAAATAATGGGAGTGGGTGTATTCAGCAAGAAATAACAAATGAGGGTCTTTCCTAGATAAGAGAAGCTGTTTGCTGGCTGCAGTGTGATAGCAGGCCCCTATAGTGTATGTAAATTGATAGGGTCAACTTCCTTTGGTGTATGCAATGCACAGTGTACAAGAATTAATTTCCGTATCGTCCTGGAGAATGGCAGGAGGAGGGCTTCCAATTATCACTCATCACTGGATACAACTGAGCTGAACCACAGAGCCAAGAGTATGCAAAAGGCTGCGAGGAGGCATGTGAGATGGGCTAAACACTCCCAGTGCAGCACTCCTGAGGCTCTATGGGCTCAATGCCTTCTGTTGTCTCCAGGGCTGGCAGCAGAAGTGAGAGCTGCCTTTGCACAATGTCTTAGCTGTGCCTTTGAGCAATCTGCTTTCAAATGTTATTTGTAAAAAGAAAATTTGCTCCTCTTGCAGATGTTCACATTTCTAGTAAACACACGTGAGCTTAGTTTTGCAACTGTTAAGATGAGCTTAAACACTTGAGCTCTGCCTTTGTTTCACAGTGGGAAGGTGATTTTTGTGCCAGGTAAAGGACACACCCTTCAAAAGCACGTAAACATCAAAACCTGCAGTAGTTTTTTTCTCGATATGAGAGGTTGATGTTCATATATCTTTGAGGTTCTGGAAGCACGCAGTTAATTCAGCATTAATGATCTTATAACCCAGAGATGCCCTGCAGCTTGCCCAGCTCCTGACTTACCAGCCCAGGTGCTGGCAGCCATCAGAGGATGCAGCTTTCCTTCAAAGTGAAGCGCTTCCTTCCCCTGGAGTGCTGGGAAGGCAAATCCCCTCCTTTTCCAGGTAAAAAATGCCTTTGCAAGGGGCTGGTAGAGAATGCAGAATCTCCCTTTCAGAGTTTGTGCTGTGCCCCAGCTCCTTGTGGCACCTATGTGGGGTTAAGGCGCCACACCGGCGCTGTGACACGAGGGCTCCTTAGCCCTATTTACAGCACAGAGTCCGTGACACTCACAAATTTCACAAACATCAGCGCAGGGGTCACAGGCTGTTGTAAAAACACCAAGAGTGTAAACAAGGGTGAGTTTAATTAAATTTTAATAGTGCTTGCTATTAAATTCCTTGCATTGCCTTTCTGTGCTGTCCTGATGGAATGTAACTGCTCAGTAATTACCTGTGGTGTTTGTTAATGCTGTCTCCGAGCAGTGTGTATGGCAAAAAATTTGATTTCATATTTAAAGAATTAGTTTTTGAACAATGTGTCTGTGGTTCCTAGACAATTCTGAGTTGCCAAAAAGCAATGATTTGAAATAATATTTCCAGGAGTGAATTCACTATCACATTGTAAGGCTATTATTATCTCTTAGTGGTTAATTAATGGGAATAAAAGAGGCCCTATGGCAGCTTTTTTGGAATTTCTGGCAAACTTTCCCTCACTGTGAAATGAACTAATGTTTTGGCCAAAAAGCCATGGCCTTCTCTACTGCATCACAATCCATCTGAATGGAGTCCCTCCAGCTAAAAGTCAGGTCTCTCATTTGATATCTGGTGCATTACAGCACCTTGGTGAATCAGCTGAAAGGATCTTAAGCTGACAAAACAAGGTTTCCCAATCTTGGAAACAGCTGAAGTTTAAAGGATGCAATGTGAATAAATAGATTTTTGAAAAGCAAAATGGCTTAAGGACTTAGAAACGTTAAGTTAAAAATACCTTTCTGTAACAGAGCTTTACGCAGCAACACCTGCATGTGACGCTATATTAATATTCATAACATAGTTGTAATGATATATATATAATTTAGCCTCCCCACCAATATAGGTATGTATTTTACACAACTGTGGTATATTGCAAGAGATAAAAACAGACGACTCCCGAAAAATTTCTTACTGAAGCATAAATTTAACAAGATTTAAACCAAGCAACATTTAAATATATATTCTTAATTTTGAGTTCATTTCCCTACTTCTTAATTTTAGTGAAATTATTCCCGTGCTTAAAATTAGAAATGTACTTAGATGTCCGCTTGAATTTGGGCCCGAGTTGTTAATTTTCCAATCAATTGATTTTCATTTTCAGTATTAGGCCATGGCAAACAGATTTTTTCTCATTTTTTCACATTTTCTCATCGAATGTGAAAAATTAAATGAAATTTAAAGCTGTGATCCTAGTGGTTTGGAGCAGTAAGGTTAAGAGTTTTTGAAAAAGCAAAATTAAAGATACACCCAACACCTGCAGGTCTTTCCAACTGATCACTATCTGCGAATCACTTATTAAACCCACCTTAGCTATAAATGCAGCAAAAAATAGCTAAACACACTTGTTTGGAGGGCTTAGTATAACTTAATCCCAGCATCTCTTTACAGCTTCCCAAAATACTTTGCAGCACGGAGCCGAGGTTTTCTTTTCTTGAGGTCTTCTTGCGGAGAAAGTTAATTTCCCCTGGAGGTGGGAGGCCGTTCCCTGGCTGCGTTTGCAGCCCTCTGACAGCCCCATTCAGCCGGGCCGCTGATGTGCTGGGGAGATTTGAGAGTGAAGAATTGCAAGGAGTGCAATTTAATCCCAAAGTCATTACCTAAATGCTGAGATAGGGTGGGGATTACCACCAATGTAAATGAGATATGAGACAGCCAATGGATTAGGGGAGCCTTTCTTTAGGATGACTTCAGCAAATAGGCTAAGATAAGGAAATCTTTGTAATTACATGGAGCTACACTGGTCAATTCTGACTTTTAAATGCCGAGGCGCTGGAGGAAAGGAGAAAAACCCTACATATGTTATTCTGTGCAATATTAAGTAATTCCTTTCTGATTCTACAGAATCAATAGGAGAACATCATGCCAAATGAAAAGATGAGGGCTGCCTACATGTCCTTTTGTGACTGGTATCGTTCCATCATTTTTGGTAATATCATTTCCAAATTAAATTTTATGGTCCATTACATACTAGCTCAAACACTTTTCTAATGGAATCTTAAATGGAACTGACTTGCTTTGCGTGGGGTTTGTCTCTCAGTTAAGATGTTATTTAGTTCTAATTATCAGATAATGAACTCAGGAAATTTAATTTTTAATATTTATATGTCAAAAGTCTATTGTACTTTGGTTAAAGGCTTTAAATTAAAAATTAACATGGACAGAATACTAATTGAATATTTTTCCTATCTATAAGAGTGAGAAATGAGTTACATAGTTCCCAGATTAGCTTGTTACACTGCAACTGTTTACTTAAAAACTTAATTTAATCTTCAGAAATAAATCACAAATAAGGAGATCAGGGAAAATGAGCCTGAGAAGCTTTAGGTATACAAGCCTAAAGTGCATGTCTTCATATGCATTGTCTCAATTTCATATCTGCAAGGTATCAGAGCATATGCAAATGTCTGTGCATAAACAGCTTCCAAGTCATAGTGGCTGTTTTTATGGGTGTTCTCTCCATCAACATTTTCTTTCTTTGCCCACTTCTTTATTTTGCTTTCAACAAAGAATATAAACTTGACTTTTCCAATATTCTTTCACATTTCAGAGCAAGCTGCATAAAATTACTGCAGAAATGAAAAATTATATTTCTTTGGACTGGAAAGCTTCAAGAAGTGTTTGTCCGTTTTTATGTCTGTCCGCTCTGATCTCTCTGTTATGGTTACTGAGCTGTGCTGTAACTGAGGAAAACTGGGTTCAATTCTCCCTGCTGTTGTCTGTTTGGGTGACCTGGGGAAATTCCTGTAAGGTGTGGGAATAAGGGATCTGTTTCTATATCTTAATGTTGTTACAGACCTTGGTAACTGAGATAAAGCCTTTGCAAATCACATATAACATGTATAGAAAGAGACCTTCAGAACAGAGCCACAGCAGAAAGCAGGAGATTGAAGGTGTGTTGATCTTGTCCACATTAGAGTTTGTCCCCTTTTATTCTCTTTTCTAAAGAAAGATTAATCTGGAATTGACTTCTCCCTAAGGACTTCAATTTCTCCCCAAAAAAGGGAGCAAGGGAAGCACACTTTAAAAACTGTCTCTGCTCTGTAACATGTTTTTCAGGAAATCTGTAGGGTATCCATCCTTGGAGACACTCAAAACTGCCCTGGACAGGGCCCTGAACAAACCACTCACACTTCAAAGCCAGCCCCACTCTGAGTAAGTGAGGTGCACTTTGAGTTGGACCAGGGCACTTCCAAAGGTCCCTTTCCAGTTATTCTACAATGCAGTTATCTAGGTCCTAAAAGCTGTCTGACCTTTTAATGTGTGGGATGTAGAGCTGCGTCAGAAAAGATCCTTTCTTAAACTCACTTTCAAGACAACTGGGTGTGAAGAATGTCTTCCAATGATATTTACCTAGATATGTGTATCAGGTATTGTTGGTATGACATGATATATGAGTGCAGATGATGCATCACTTTGCTTTAAAGAGACTGCAATCTATGTGTCAATCATGATTAAATTCCTATCTAACTTCTCTGTAGTCTTGATTTACCAAACCAGTCTTGCGAGCTTCTGTCAAAGGAATAAAACTCAAGACAAACAATTCTTCTTCACTTCCTCCCCTGACTCTAAAAGCAGGCGGAATCTGCCCAGTCAAATTTTGCTGGCAGATACTCCAGATGTGAGTTTATGATTACTCTGGGCACTTTGCTAGACCTGCTTTTGATTCACGGCCCTGGAACTGAAACTGAAGGTTTTACCCACAAGAGCTTTGAAAATTAATTGTTATTGGAAAAACCAGTTATGCAAACAGATTTTGAGTGGTTGAATCTAGAGTTTATTTCCTTATGTGGTCTTGGTGGATCATGCCAAACTTCAATCCCCATTCATCATGTCTGACCTTCATCCACTTTGTCCCTTCAATACTCTTTCTCAGACCCCACAGCCTGCTTGACTCCCTCGCCCCCTTCTATCAGGAAAAGCGAGATGCTCGGGAGGAGAGCAGACAAGCTGAACAAGTGACTCCCTTGGGGCTGCATGAGGCTCCACACACACAAACATCCTGTGTCTCACAGGTGCTGGGCCAGGTTTTTGGGAAGTGCACAGTGCCTTATCAGCTGACAAACAAGGACAAAACCTTTCAGTAAAGTAACCATTGTATTCCTGATGGAAAACGCCGTTCAGGCTTATATGCATACACTGAAATAAGCTGGGTGATAGTGGGGGTCAAATAGTATGATGTGTGCTGTCAAAAATCAGGGATTCCATCATGGGGAGACGAGAGTGATGAGTCTCTCAGTGTTTTTCCCAAAGAGTAGCTGCAGCAGGGAGGATGAAGGGGTTCTCACTAAGCAGCAGAACCTGCCCCAGCAGGTCTCCACTGTCCTCAGCATAGCCTCGGCTCCATGGTCATGGCACATGCCTTCCCTTCCCACCAGCCCGTGGTAATCCGCTCAGAAACTTACCCAGAAACTTACCCGAGGTGTGCTGGGATCAGAGGAGTTACTCATTTTAAATCAATTGTAGGTATTTTCATACTGTATGTATGATATGTTTGTATGTATGAATTATCACACATAGATGCTGCTGAAAAAAAGTGCAAAATGGGAGGAGCCAAGAGGAAATAAATGTGGCATATTTTGATTATGTTTGGTTAGCTCGTGCTCACTGCTCAGCAGCACATCACCCCAAACCAATTGGTACCAGAAGAACAGAGAAATGTGGAAAAGGCACAGCCTGTTGTATCTGCCCACGAAGGCTGCTGTCTCATCCCCTCTCATTCCTCCAGCAAGCAAATTTCTTACATCTAATTTCTTTCTAAAGTAAATCAAGAAAGCTTCTGGAGACGTATGTTACCTATGGACAGGTATTTAATTGTTTTTTAAATTGGCTGAATATGCATATATGGGCATGTGTGTTTCTGATGTAGGTGGTATAGTTTTGCTTTTTAATTGCATAGTAAATTAATTTGATTAATAAAAATCCTTAGTAGCTCCTGAATTAAATGTGGACTAAGCATATAAATATAATATCTTTCAAACTGGCAATTTTGAAAATCTTCTCAATTTTCTTTTCCTTATGTTTCCTTAGGGCTCTAGTGGTAAGACTAGAGTGGATATATGCTGTTCTTAGATGTTTACTTTCCTTCTCAATGGGTAGTTGAATCATTGCCAGCAGGGATGTCTTATATTTTGTGGAATTTCTTAGTCTCTTTTAATATTATTCTGCACTCAGAGCATATTACATAATATTACATGACTGAAATGATGAATCTGTAAGTAATGCCTGACAAATATCAAATACCTGAATGGAACAGTTTAGACAGGTCTGACTTTTTTTTTTTCCACCTTTATAAAGACCTGTTCCTTTTAGTTCTGTGCTATTTCCCTTCTCTTTTAATATGTGCATTCTCTTGACTCCTCAGCTCCCTGCTGAACCTGGGAAAAGTTTCAAGATTCTGGAGTAGGACTCTGCTGGATTTTTTTTTTATTTTTTTTTTGGTGACAGGTAAATAAGAGACTTCTTCTCAAAGGCTTAGTCTGGGAGGAGTAATGAGAGAACACAGCAATGAGACAGGAAACCCAAAATAAGAATAGGAAAATGAGGATTGATTGGGATATCAAGTAGAGACACATACATGGCATGTGCTTAGATCTTTGTCTATGATAACACCTATGCAAAACCTTGTTTCTCTATTTGCTGCTTTAATATAAAGCATTATTGATCCGTTGCACATCAGTCTTTTGATCTAGTATCTCTTAAAACTTCACCTCTCTGATTTGTGGTGCACACTGGAAAATCTGCATCTCTATGAGAGCCCTTCTGGAACAAGCCACTCCAGTCACTACAAGGCCGGGATATATGTTTTAATAAACCAACAAATGATCTTTCCATTTTTAACTGATTTGAAAACAATGGCCTTTCTGTTGCTCCGGAGAAGGGTGGCTCTTTCACTGTCACGAGGTCACTTTGCAAGTTTTAATTGCTGGGTGCTGTTCTGTCTTCTCATGGCTTTTGGAGTGATAAATAGCTCATCAGTTCAAAAGCTAGTCTATATAAACAAGCTTATCTCTGCCCATAGTCTTTAATGAAAAATGAGTTGTGAGTATCATTGTTAATCATGGTAATTGTTAATGTTAAGAGGGCTGGTATTATGAGTTTTCCTATTAGGCTTTCAATTCGTTATATAAAATGAGCAATCTAGGAGCCATCTATAGCATTTTAATTTTAATTATCTAGTGGCCGCATTTCAGACCACCCTTTCTTTACTGAGATTAACAAAAGCCTTAGTGTAGTAACCAGGGTCTTTGGATGTAATTGGGCAAAGTTACTTGAAATGTTCCATATATAATGGTATCATTATAGACCATTACACTATGATGTGCTTCCTTCTGGGGATGATGTGCTTCCTTCTGGGGATCTGTCACCATCATATTTTCTGAAAAATCCCTTCGCCAGGATTTCTTCTTCTGGGAAGCTGAGAAGCTTCAGAGAAAAAGGAAAACAATATTATCTCATTTGCTTCTCCTGTGTTTTGCTGCTTTGGAATGTGGTTGGAGATTTTTTATCCAACATGTGAATTGTTTTGGCTTAATGGCCAATCACGGTCCAGCTGTGTCAGGATTCTGGAAGGACTCATGAGTTTTTCATTATTATTTTTTAGCCTTCTGTCTGTATTCTTCCTCTATTCTTTCTCTAGTTTTAATAGAATAGAATAGAATAGAATAGAATAGAATAGAATAGAATAGAATAGAATAGAATAGAATAGAATAGAATAGAATAGAATAATTAGCCTTCTAAGAACATGGAGTCAGATTCATTCCTTCCTCCTCTGACAGGGGACCCAGAAAATACCACAGGGATCTCTTCCTCTTCATTTTGATTTAGCTTAGCTGGCTTACACTGGAAATTTTATCCACATTTTTTCAGCTCTGCATTAAAACACCACCCAAATTCTAGGTGTGTAAAATACAGGGCATGTAAGGAGGAGCAGCAAGTGCAGATTTCAGGCTTGTCAAGGCTAGAATTTGAGAAGAAGTTAATGTATGGAAAACAAAAGGACAGATGAAAAACAGATTTAAGGCCCATGCTAAAACTTCATACAACTCCTTAGATGGCCAGCAGCAGTGTTGACAATAATTATGGCCACTCTGGGGACTGTTGGTGTTCCTGCTTCAAGCCACACAACTTGTGAGGGAGGAAGAGCATCTGTCATAGAAGGGATCAAACAAAGGGGTCTGCAGAGTGGCCCTCGGAACAGCTGAAGGTCATGGTATCCAACAGGGGAGGGCAAGTCCAACAGTAACATCCACACATCTTACTCCTGAAGATGTGCTTGGACTTCCATCATCACCATGATCACGCTCCCTCATTTGGACAGGTCTGGAGCACAGGTCTTGTGAGCAGCAGCTGAGGGAGCTGGGGTGTTCAGTCTGGGGGAAAAAAGGCTTAGGGCCATTCTTGCTCTCTGTAACTTCCTGAAATGGGGCTGTAGCCAGGTGGGGTCAGGCTCTGCTCAAGGTAACAAGTGACAGGATGAGAGGAAATGGCCTCAAGGTGCACCAGGGGAGGTTCAGATTGGATATTAGGGAAAAGGTGTGCCCTAAAGCGTTGTCAGGCACGGGCAAAGGCTGCCCAGGAAAGCTGTGCAATCACCAGTCCTGGAGGTGTTTAAAAGATGTGTAATGTGGAACCTGGGGATGCGGTTTAGTGGTGGACTTGGCAGTACTGGGTTGATGGTTGGACTCAATGGTCTGGGAGGTTGTTTCCAACAGTAGTGATTCTGTGCTTCTATTCTATGATTCTGTGTGATTTAATATATTTTCCAAATATTTTCTTAGTTTATTTTGGGAGAAATTGTTGGCAGTCTAACTCTCCTTATCCATGCACACACAATCTAACTCTTCCTGAATCATGCTTGAATATCTTGTGTCAAGAGAGGAGAAATCTGTGTCTGAACTGATTCCCTGCTGGCTCTTTGTCTTCTCACAAACCTCTCACTCTCTCATTCATTATAGCTCTCTGGTGGAAAATAAGTCAAAACCACATCACCTGGGATCTGGACACAACCAAGCTTTGCAGTTCAAGCCTCTAAGTTGCAGAACGTGCTGGATAGGTAATAGAATGGAAATGAAGTAATATTTCAATATTTTCATGCTGCCTGCATTGCAATTATGATGTTAATTAATTATCTGCCTGGCAGTTAACACCATGCAGAGGCATGGTTTTGGTCGACTTCCTGCTGTTCTGCTAGCAATGAGTAATTAACCTCTCCTCTTCCCTGGGATTCTCTACAAGATGATCAGCGTGTTGATGATATAATTATTATTAATTCAGTTTCTGTGTTTCGTTGACATTGTTAATTACTTGTCGGTAATCAGCTAATGTTTAATCTTCCTTGCTGGATAGCTTCTTGAAAGGCTGCTTGAAATGGTTCAGAGAGGCTTCCCAGCACATTCTCACTCCTCCTTGCATCAAGTGGTGGTCAGACCACAATTCAGAGTAAATTATTATCTATACACTACAAAGAGTCTCCTGAAGCTGAGGAATTTAGAGATCAAATTATATTGCTGTTTTCAGTGTTATAAGAGAGACTATGTAAAGTGGTTGTCAATAAATCAGGGAAACAAGTGGGATCCCTCTTGGTGCCAACTTTAAAAATTGATCTCACTCTACAGAATTGTCGATATCATTTAAAGAGTAAAATTTAATTTAGTGCTGTTTTTTGTTTTTTGAGGATTAACTGCAAATAACTGTTCATGGCGTTTTTATTTTCAGTAAAAGTGAGAAATCTCTTTCCTAGCATCTTCCCCAACTCTGGAAGCATATGGATATTGCATGCTATGTAAAAATTCTCTAAGCAAAAGTAGTTTTAGCAGAGATTTTAAAGGTAATGCCAAAAGCTGGGGTTTTTAATTTTTTAAAATTTATTTTCTGAAAATGTTACTTAAATCCATATGTCTTTAAATCAGATTGGACTGATCCTGTTTCACACTTTCATAAATAGAGTGAAAAGTTAAAAAAATATTTTCATAAAATAACAGAGTTAGCGTTATATTTTTTCCACATGGTGTTACACCCACCAACATTACCCGTTAATTTTGCTTTAAATTCCTAAATCAACATTTATCAGAATATCAAAGACATCGGATTTTTGGGGTGGAACAGTAAACAATTGATTATATTCAGGGTGCCCTTATTTTGAGACTGGAACTTCCATTGTATTTCAAGGGAAAATGTATAGCTTACAACTACAATTACCTCAAGGGACCAGAAATTCTGATCTCTGGCACAACTGGGCTTAAAGTGACTTAGGGGATAGAAAGACTTGGAGAAAAAACAGACAAAGAAAGATCTTGAATCGAAAGAAGAAGGTGCTTGATTAGAGGGAAATCAGGTTTTTCTCTGCCTGGTACTGATAAAGTCTTGGTGGAGAATATTATTATTCAGAGTGCAGTATTTTATTTCAAGAGATGGACTGAAATTTCAGAGAACAAGAATGATGTGAGATTACTTGGTCCATACAGAAAGAGTGAATTAATTAGGATTTTCAGCCTGAAGCAGAGAAGGCTGGAGTTCTGCTCACAGCAAGAGTCTCATATTTGCCAGGCTTCTGCACAGATAGAGCTCTTCCATAGCTGTGCCTGTGAAGGCTGAAATAAAAAGAAATAGGATAACATGGTAGCCAGCCATTAGGATTGGATGCTAGGAAAGTTTCCAGAGTAAGAACAGGCAGGGAAGCACAGCCAGGAGATGTCAGGAAAAAAATTGTTTAAGGAAATGGAAGCAGAGGAGCTGAGGAACAGGAATAAGGGAAGATTAAAAACTTTCTGGGCAGAATTACCACAAGTAAAGGGAGATGGGTGTGAGATGATGAGAGGAGCTTGAGGAGTAGTGGTGGTGCAGTGAGGAGGAGTAGTAAAAGGAGAGAATCCTGTAAGAGCAGCAGGAGATGGGGAAAGCAATAGCACAGGCAAGCAGGTTGAGAATAAAAAGAAATTTGGGAAATGTTAAAGAAATAGGAGTTTGAGGAGAAAGACAAGTGCAATCTAGTAAAAAGGAAATTGGTTATATTTCAGCTGGAGTCTCACATAAGATGCTGTAAGCAGTTCAATGGACATCCTTACCATTTTAATTCTGAGTATTAATTGCTTTGCTCTGCAAAATTTAATGCCAAAAATCTGCTTTTGCCTGAGATTATGCTCAATTTTTGCTTTGCACCTTCAGTTTGGGAAAATTGGAGTAAAACTCAACTGATTCCTCTACTTTATATTTTACCTTGAAGCCCTGCAAAAAGGTTATGCATTATGCTGAAGGTTCATTTAGAACCACAGTCTCTCCTGTGTCAACCTGAAAATTTTATATGTGTACCAATCCCAAACCAACTTAAACTGATAACTTAAATCTGGGACCAAGAAGTGTCATAAATTTCAGAAAATGTAGTCACTTCTCTTGCTGGAATTTCAGTTTCCCTTTTAAACTCAGCGGGTGAATGTCCACTTTCCTTGGCAAAGCTCGTGCCAAGGCCTGGTCTCACCAAGATAACTTGGGTTACACAGAGTGCTACTCCTGAAGGGGAAACAGAACATTTTTTATTTCCTAAGTTTTGCATATAGCTCATATAAATGAGCATGCAGATTGTGGAATGGTTCATATTTTACGTGTTCAAGCTCTGGTAATAGGTGGGAACAATATGAATTGTGCTCATGTACCGAGCAAAGCCTGGTTACAAAGCCTGTCTTTGATAACACTCCTCATTTTGTAAGCTGCATGACATGTCAATTTACTGGTTTTGTTTTGTGGACTGAGAATGTTGGAGTGAAGCTTCAAGATCAAAAGAAAGGTTAAACCAGAAGAACTGTTGATTCTCTCTTCCCCAGGTGTAAATATCCTCACGCAGCAGAGGGTGACACCCTGTGTTATCTGGAAATAGAGATTCCTGTTGTACATTGCTTTTGCAGAGGGTGGCTCAGTTGTTATGGCGTTTGTCTGCAATGTGGACAGCATGGCTTTGAACATTGCCACACTGCTACAGACATTGGGGATGACCTTGGGAAATTGCTCAGACCCAGATCCTCGATGTTACTTTGATGCCTTGTGTTTGTCATGATCTGGCAAAGTCAAAATTTGAAATGTTTTCTGTTTAATGAACTGATTGCAAACACCTTCATGCAGGCAAAGCACAAGCCATTAGGTCATCCACTATCTCTGGTTTTCAACTAAATTTTTTGGATACTTATTCAGTGCTTGCTATGGGTGGTGTCTAACAAGTCACTTCCACAGTATGAAATGATCTGGGTAACATATAAGAATAAAGTTTGGCATTAAATTTATACCTGTGTAGTGAATTCAAGGTCAGTATGAGCTACTGTCTGTTACTAGCTGAGTATATTATTTAAATAATGGTATTCAAAGTCCAATAAAATAGACTTCCTACAAACAAGCTCTAGAAATAGTTTAGACAAAATTCAGCTTCTTCTAATCAAACAAAGAACTCTCCATGAATTTAAAACCATATTAACTCATTTACACAATACAATGGCAGATGGTAATAATAAACCATAATAAAATATATATTGAAAGTTCAGCTGAGAAGACTTTGGATTTTTTAAATCTAGCTGTGATATAATCTTTGTTTTGGTTGCACAAGAAGAATCTCCTGCCAGTAGGAAGTGTCAGTTTTCAAAGATATAAAAATGTCTCTTGCTTTGAGTTCGAACCTCAGGAGTGAGACTCTGAGGGCCAGTCTGTGCATTTGCCATTTCTGCAGCCAGAGCCTCATCGCCCGGTTCTTCCCAGACAGGGTCACTCTGTGTTGTGCACAGTCTGCACTGCAGGAAGCTTCCTGCTCCGTTTTTGTGGCTTTTACCAGCACAGCTCCTGCTGCACCCGGGGGATTTAGAGTCCTTTATCAGTGTTGGAACATCTGCACGGGGGCTTTGGGTACACAAGAGGGGACTTCCTTCAGACCCTCAGAGGAATTGTTTCACATAATTCCATTATTTCGTGTTTCCTGTTACCAACTCCCCTAATAAAACACACCTACGGGGGGGTATTCCTGAACTTCGTCATTTCACTAATTAGGAACCTTCTTATAATTTCTAGCTAAAAATTATGATTGATCATCTTATATCCATATATTCTGAGCCAGGGTAATTTTTGAGCCCAAGTTGTTCTGTTTGCTTTGTGGTGTGACTCCAATGAAATTCTGTACTGTTCTGTTCTTACAGGATTGGTCTTTCCTTTTTTTCAGAGCAATGAAAATTAGAGACTTCATTTTTTAATTTGTGGGGTTTTTGGATGGTAAATGTTCTGACTGTGATGGCTTTTAGAACAATGAATGTCATATGAGTATTGCAAATACAGGAAAAGGAGATCATGGTTAAAAGTTACAAACAAAATGAAGTGGTTGAATAGAAAATCTAGCTCAGCCTTGCTAGTTCTGGATACAAAATGTAGAAAAGCAAAAAAACCCAGAAAATTTCAGCTGACAAGGGAATAGTTCACACTTGCTGCCTGTTTCTGTAGTGGTCTGGGTTTAAAGGTGTGACAGCAGAATTCCTTTTGAAGGAAGATTTGGTGGAAAATCTTCATCTTTTTGCTTCAGTCTCTCAGAGTACCAAGAGTGAGGGAAAAGAGCGATGTTTTTGGAAGAGAAGCTGGTAATGGCTTAGAATGCCAGCTGAGAAAAACCAGAGGATTTTATTGCAGTAGGGCACTGGACATGGTGGACAGAGATGCTCCAGTCCCTTCATCACCCTCTGCTGGTCCCACTGCAGGAGCTCTGTGTCTCTTTGCCCTCAGGAGCCCAGAACTGGCCCCACATTCCAGGTGTGGCCTCACCAGGCTGTAATTGCTCATCCTTAAATGGCAATTCAAGTTCAACATGTAGAAATCAGCCCAGAAATACCAAGGTAGAAAAGGCACATCTGTATGTTCAGAGGGATGGTCAGGCCATTTCTTCCTGGTGGAACCTTCAACTCACACCATTCACATTATCCCACTGAGCTGAAGACACAATGGAGTGAAAAATAGCTTTTTCTGTGACTGTCCAAATGAATTAAAAACTCAGTAAATGCTGCTCTTGATGATGATTTAAAAAATATAAAATCATGTGCACACCTAGTATTAGCTGCAGTAGTAAACACTAATTTAACAATAAAGTCATTAGGAATAAATTAATTTTGTTCATGCATCAGGTCTTCCTAATGGATGGTGGCCAAGATGAAGGAAAAAAGAACATGGAATAGTCCAGTGAAGAGACAATAATATTTGCATGAGAGTTTTAGCTGGATGGAAAGTCTAAAACATGTTGTTATGTACATGGGGAAAACAGCAAATGTTGAGATACTGCCTGAGCACCTGTGTGCAAGCACATGGGCTGAATCTATGGCCTGGCCTTGCTTTGGGGGCTGAAAGGGTGACTGAGTTGGGTCCACTTGTGCTCTTCCAGCTACTGATGCAATGGGCTGAATATGGGGTGTGGGCAGGGCAGGGAAAAAATTTACAAAAAGTTTAAAGTTAATATAATTCCCATGACAAAACCAAGAAAAACAATAAAGTGTAAGGTACATTAATTATTGGCTGCAGGCATGTAAAGAGAGCACTCAGAGATTTCATCTGATCAGCTGCAAAACTGGTTAAGGTTATTAACCCCATCTCACAGGTGGGTCTGAACCTCAAGGTCACACAGTGTGTCACCACAAATAAAAAGTCAAATGGAAAACATCCAGCAAGTTCTGGCTCTGGCCACAAGCCAGTAATGCCATGCTCATTACAGTATACAGACAGCATTCTGTAAATTCCTGTGAAAAGAACCTGGGGCTTTATTACTTCAATAACCTCAAAATCTAATTCTGATTTTGCTGCTATGGTGTCAGTGCTATGAATCCATCTCATCCAAGTCAGTTCCTCTTCAATTTTTCAATCTGGCTTGTCTAGGGAGACGGGGTGACATTTCTCCTCGTTTTCTTTTTTTTCTTTTAATTTTTTTTCTTTTTCCTCTGTCACAACCCTCTAAAACAATACTTTAGACAGAGAAGCAACGTTTTGTGAAATGTCATGATCACAAACAATCAGTGATTGCATGCTACATTTATCCTACATCAAAGTCTCCTGCCATCAGCTGCCTTTTGAAGCTACACAAGTCCACAAAGTGAAACAGGACTTGCTCTTAAATTGAGTTGTCTTAACAACTTTTTGCTGTCCCTTGCTTTTGCAGTAGAGCTAGAGCTGAACTAATTATTTAAATCCTGCACTAGGAACTCTCACCTCTTTTTTTCAGTGAGTTGTTTGCATTTATTTGCCAAGCATTTTTGTCTGGTCTTAATCCCTTCTTTGGCAATTCATTACTGAGGTTGTCTGAGCCCTGTGATGTGATTTTCTTTCTGCTTCTAGACTGAGTGTACTGGCTTTTTTAAAAAGGGAAGAGTAATGAATTGCCAAATTTGAAGCCAAAATATCTACTCAGTTGCTATTAGTTTTGCAAATTAGCTGTGTCAGTCAGAATCTGTGGCTATAACAAACAACAGATCTCCCAAATCAAAGTAAATCACACTGCTTGCTTTCAAGAATTTTAGCATAGCTGGTGTCTGTGATCCATGACTTTTTTTTACATTATCTAAAACACTCATGAGTCAGAACTATGCATAAGTCTTTCATAAGATTTCCAGTTCATTTTTAAGGTGAAGAATCAAGGAATAAAGAAATTGGCATCTTAAATACATGGTGATTCCTCTCCTTGTGGCATCTTGTAGGTGTGCTGCTCCTTGTGGCACCTTGAGCCCACAGTAAGAGTTCTCCTTAGGGCATAATTTACTTGTAGTTTTTATATTTCCCCCTAAGCACATGGGATTTCAGAAGGATGGTTGGGATCCAGACATTTTAGCAATTTTAGCTCTCTTGGAGGTGAGTTCCACTCCCTGTGGGCTCAGCACCCCAGAGCAATGGGGAAGCTGCTGATGGAATTGTTGGGCTGATCTCTGGCATCAGAGGATTTCCAGTGATGGTTTTTCCTGTAGTAACATCCTTCTGCTTCTGGAAGGATCCATGCAGGAAATTTTTGCACAGAAATCCAGAAGTGTGTCTCACGCTGGTGTTACAAAAATCCCAGTGGCTGCGTTTCTATAATTATTTTCCAGGAAAGACTAACATGGTAATGACTTCAACTTGAAATTTGCATCTGTCCTGTGATAAATACCTTGAGAAAAGCTTATCTTTGTATTCATATTTGTGCCCTTAATTGCAATCAATATGGTGTGAAACAATTTGATTCCTGCATATGCTGCATTATCTACTATAAGAATAAACTCCAGTGCAGATTATGCAAATGCTGTTGTATAAGGGCAGCAGTTACTGCAGTGTCTTCCCTGGAATATATCAGTGTACTGTAGCAATTAAACAGCATAGTGAAGCCATAGCAATTACCATTCTAAATTATAATAAGCAATTCAATATACACTATAGGATAAATCATTTCCTTATAGCAAGCACTGTATATGTGCTTCAGTTTTTATTCTAAAGCCCTTATTACTTGTCATCTGAACACTGTGCCACATGATTTATACTGCATGCTTGTACTTTCAATGCATATTTATTATATGACTTCTGCAAAAAATGCCTATAATGATTGTAACTGTGTTAACTTATTATCAGTTTGCAGTGATATCCTAAAAAAAGAAATCCATGGTGTAGTGGGAAGGAGAGGTACCCTGTGAATTATTATTTGTATTTAAACCCACCCAGAACTAGACATAGCCTTCATATAATCTGAAGCTTAATAAAGCTTCCCCATAATTTTAGGGGATTTAATTCAGAATCAAGCACATGAACTACTAAGCTAAATTCTATTCCATTTTAGAATCAGCTTTCTTTCTAGCTAGTAAACAGATTCCCACTAAAACTTGTGCATGATTTTAATTACAGATAAGTTTCTCTTTAAAGGCCACAGCATTCATGCTCAGGTTGCTAAGCTGAATTCAATACATCTATATGTTAAAGGTAGCAAGCTAATGTGTAAACAGGGAAAATATTGGAACCAATTGCTGTTAATTTGGTTTTGATCAATTCACATTGACTGCACTTTACATGCAAATGAGAAGTGTGTTGGATTATTCCATCTGAAAATAGCTGAGATAATGAACTCTTTCTAAAAATCAAAAAAAGAGAAAGAAAATAAAAGGAAATAAAAGAAACTGCAGAAAGAGAAGGTGGAAAGGCCTGTGTTCAAAGAGAGGCAAAGAATTACTGAACAATTACAACTTAGTACAGCTTAGTGTAGTGCAGATCTATGGAGCTGTTGTGTAGGGGCTCAAGTGGCAAATTCTAGATCTTATTTGGAGTATAACGATTTCTTATGTGTAAGCACAACTAAAAATTGATTGTCAAATTTAAAATAACTTTGAAAACTTTGTGTAAACCAGGTAATTGTGGAAAAGCAAATACAAAGCACGTATAATGTAAAAAAGACCAAAAAAATGTGGAAGCTGCCATTTGGTAACATAAAATCTCCACAAAAAATTGTTTTGTGACTGGATATCAGGCCAAAAATTCTGTCCTCTTCTTTAACTTTACATGCCTGTAGTCCCATCAAAGTAGGTAAAATATTTTGCATCCATGGCAGTTGAGCTTTTAGGAGAACAAAGGAGCTTTTAACATACTAGTGACTTAGACAGCACTGCAAAACACATGAAGACACTTTTTTGAACACTAATTTTTCCTCATCACTAATATTACCTTAAATGACTCAGAAAGGGAAGTAACCAAAATTGTGAGGAGTTGTGAAAACAAGAAGGACACAGGTATACTTAGCCGGTTAAGTTAGAAATGTGACAAGAAATTAGCAAATGAGATGAAGTCTTGAAAAATGCAGAATTGGACACTAATCCAGAAGGAAAATATCCAAAGCAGATCTCACATCAGGAGAAAATAAGCTGGAAAGCAATAATTACCCTGGAGTATATTACACGTGAAATAATTCTCTTAGAAGCACATGGGTTGCAGCATGGTATTTCAGCTCATGGTGAAATGAAGGAGTTCCAGTTAAAAGCCTGTGAAAAGGAAGCAGGCACTGGGGGCACGGGAAAGCTGGCAGGTTGGTGGCTCAGTCTGCAGCTGCAGCACCATCTCCTCTGGAGCAGGAGCTTTGCTCGGGAGCAGGACTGATACGGCAGATGTAATCAATAAACAACGGGTTCAGCTGGGCTGTGGGCCAAATTAACATATTCACTGTGTTTCAGTTACTATTGCTACCTTCCAAAATGCCAGCCACCCCCTCAAAATCAGAGATGTATAAAAAGGATTTGTCCTCATCAACATACCCTTCTCTTCAACAGCTCATGCGGGAATCATTACTGGATTATTTTGTCCAAAAATGTCCAGGTCAGTTCAAATATTCTTGAAAAACTTGGTTAAAAAAGTTTAGAGAACTGACCTTTTAAGTTATTTTTGGTCCTCCCTGTATTTTTTACTTTAAAGTCCTACTGGACTTCTGCTTTCTTCATGCTGACAGTCTGCAGGCTCATAAGCTTCTCTCTGATTTCTCTGGGCGTGGATTCAGGTGGCACACAGCAGTGAAAACTGTGTGGATAGCTCTGAGCACTAAATTCCATTCAGCTGGAAAATAGGCATGGTTTAAACAAAATAAACCGAAGGACTGGCTCGTGCCTGTGTGTGCCAACTCTGATATACAGTTTCTATCTCTTTGCATGAGAGGAAGAATTCATCTCTGTCATCCTGAGCGCTCTGCTAAGGCTGCTGAAGGCATCTGTGGAGGCTTGAGGCAAAATTGTCAATATCTAGGACATAGGAGAGTTTGCAGAACTTATAAGGAATATTTCCATGGAACACCTACTCCGTGGGTCCATGTGGTGTCGCATGAGGCTCTGGAGACCTCCTCGACACCTTTTCAGATGCCTCATGTTTACATTGAATTTCTTGGGTGTAAATGCTCTCTCCTGAGGTTTTGTATGTTTCCATAAGGCCACAAAGCAGAGGATAAGAACAGAAGCAAAAGGCCTGTCTGGTTGGATGCCTGTTTATTCCTTTCCTTCAGGGGAAGGGTCCTTGTGGTGGCTCTCCATGAAGGTTCTAAGGAGTTAATATTGCAGTCATGCTGCCAAGGAAGGATCTGTTTCTGTGGTGTTATTCCTAACTAAGTGATAGTGAATAATATGAACCTTACAACAGAAAAACAAACATGTCCCGGTCATTCTGGAGCTTTCCTCTGATATAAGTCATAATATCTTCTTCTACAAGAAAGATATTATGGTAGTAACCCTGAAAAATCATTGCTGATACACCCCAGAATTTACAGTCTTTATAAAGATCGGATGTCTGGAATAATCTCAGGAATATCCTGCATGTGGACCTTCTAGTGCAGTACAGCAGACCTCCACACTCCTGTGGCAGTGCCCTGTTTGTGCCATTTGTGCCATGTCGTGGACACCAGCTCTCCCAGCTTGCTGAGCTTGTTCTGGGCATCCTCTTTGGTCCAGTTAGTGCCTGACTGCTCAGTGAGCTCTGGGGAAACTGTTGGCTAGTCCATCCTCAGCTGGACTTAACCAGAATGACAATTTGTGGGCTGTCCTATAAACCCCCTCTGTCTCTCTGGATGGCATTTCTTTCCATCAAAGGTGATCCCAATTGCTCGTTTTTTGGGACAATGACTTCTGAAATCTCCAATCATAACGTGGCCTTTTCCTTGCCATATTTTTCATTTTCCACCTGCAAGTTCTTAGCCTCAATGGCAGATTTTAGCACACCAACAGTCTTGTTTCCTTTTTACTTTTTTCCAATTGTCAAAAGCTTTTCTTTGCTTATGTCATCCTTTCTTATCACATGCTGCTCATGGACTTGCATCTGGATTAAGAATAACAAAAAGTTTCAGTTGTTTCTGAGGCGATAGCCTGCCTCTGCTATCAGAGTGATTAACTGATCTGAGCTGCTGGTCAGTCACCCCTTATGCAGTGTTCACACCACTGGTGCTTGGTAAATTTATGCAGGAAATGTGCAGTGCGTTTGTGGAGTTTGCCATGGGGTGTCACATTCCAGATTCTGCTTTTTTTGTGGATTTTGGCCTTCAGACCCCAGTGCTGCTTAAAAGCACCCCTGGCTGAAGTCCCTTGATCTTCTGGATTCCTTGTTTGTGTGCTTGGTCCCAAAACACTTCTGGACTAGGCGAAATCCTTTAGTGGAGAAATTATCTTTTTTTTTGTTTGTTTAAGAGCAATTTTAGTTTTATGCTATAATTGGTTGTAGTATCTTGCATCCTTTTGCTATGGAGCCACATCCCACCTTGATTTTCTTGTCTGGGAATGGCCTTGCATGATTTCCTTTTTTGCTTTTTTGCCTTAAATCAATTAGAAATGTTTCTCTTTCCTGTTTTTGCTCCCTTTTCCCCCCTATTTTTTTTTAGATTCTCTTACAAAGATTCCTTTTTCATTTCCACTGTACAACTATTAAAAATAGGAGCTAAATCAGCAATTGATAACTCCCTCTCTTGTCGTAGTACTTTCTGCTTACAGATGGTCTGCTAGCCTACACCTTTTCCCTCAGAAAGGCTCATCTTTAACCATATTTTCCAGTCATTGTCCCAGTATTCCTGCTTGGTTTGGTTTTTCTTTTTAGTTGACTTTGTTATTTTTGGGTGCAGTTTTCCTTCACACAATGGCTGCAGTTTATATGGGGATTTATTTATAATTATTTTATTTCTAGGTGGACTGGGGGAGTAGATTGTCTTATATTGCCAGTGTAATTTAAAATAGCAATAGTATAAAGCAAAATAAGGTCTTCTAATTTTTTGTGACATTTATTGTATTTTTGAATGCATGATGCCTTTGGTGAAACTCTTGTTCCGTTAATAGAATGTTTTCTTATTTCTCCCCCCTCTCATAAAAGTTTACTTATAATAATTTTGTAAACCCAGCAGCAAAATATAGATGCCAGGCCTTGAAAGTCTTTTACAGTGGTTTTTTAACAATGTACATATTGTAGGTATGTGATTTTTCACTGGTAAATGAAAATGCCAGGAACTTACTATAGGTTACTACAACTTTGCCTGTAATAACTTTAAATCCCATTATGATCATCTCATTTTGCAGCATGCTTTGTTTCTAAGAGCAATATATCAAGGGAATAGCATGCCAGTTACTATCCTGGGGAGTAAAGACTTCAGACCAAATACAGCAGTTTTACACAGAAGGGAAAAGGCACCAGAGGATGATTGTTTGAGCCCTGGGTCATCTACTGGGCGTCCCTGGCTTTCCCTGTATTGTGTAATATATAACTTAAATTTATTTACACCGAATCCCCTTATAATGCTTTACCTGTGGTTGGGTTGTACAAGAGGAAGAAGGAGAGGAAGAGGAGGGAGAAGGAGAAGGAGAAGGAGAAGGAGAAGGAGAAGGAGAAGGAGAAGGAGAAGGAGAAGGAGAAGGAGAAGGAGAAGGAGAAGGAGAAGGAGAAGGAGAAGGAGGAAAAGGACAAGAACAAGAACAAGGAGGAGGAGACACATGAGGCTTTTCTAGGGATAGATGTGTTATCCAGGGCCTGGATAGGCTTCAGCATGTTCTATATTTTATACCAAATAGCAGCTCCTCCATGGGAATTCAGAGCAGTGCATGGAATTCTCTCCAGCATTAAAGGTGGTGTAAAGTGCAGATAAAGAGAATAACAAGCAATAGAGCTATGGAAGGTCAATTATCTTACTTATTCTCCATAAGCATTGCCTTTTACATATCTTATGGTCTTGACTCTCTCTCCATCTTTTATATTTTTGAGCTGATAAAGGAGTGAATTCCAGAACTATGCAAAATCCACTTCAATTTCAGACTCTTTAACATGCAAACCCCTAGATTCCTATCTGCTGTTGTTCCAAAATTAAATACATTCCAACCAGTCTGGGCTCTTCAATACATAAGGATTTATCTGCATTGGGAACTGGCTGTGGTTTACTTCCCTCATGCTGAACATGTTGCAGAGCAGGATATTTGGTCACTTTAATGGTCAGAATGAACGTAACATCATGAAGGGCTGCTCTGAACCACCAGTTAGTTTTCAATATAGAATTAACACTGCCAAAAGTAGGGAAAAAATGATTACTGGAAGGAACTTGAAGCTGCAGTGCCTTCTTGAGGGTTATCAGTGTGGTAGCTTTGTTAGCTTGTGTTTCAGGGCTGGTTCCAAACCTCATGTTGGTTCAAGAGCTTGAGGTGAATAAATTATTCATAAGGTTTTCTTGATTTAACTTTTTGATTCCATGCCAACAGGGCATAACTATGCAGCTGGTGAAAATACATCTGCATTAAAATTTTGGAACATTATAAAAAGAAAAGAGAATACTGTGTTTAAGATATATCTAGACAAAGCAGCTTTATTCCCTGAACTTCAAACTATTGTCCTTCAGTTTTGATGAGAAGTCAAGGTTTTATCTGGATTTCCAAGTTCAGAATTTTTTAAAATAAGCACTTTAGTCCTTGAAGCATATCAAAATGTTTTGGGGTTTAGGAGTTTTTCTTGCTCATTTTACAATGGCAGCAGATATTTTTACATTTTTAAACCTCTCTGTAGTATCAGCCGCTCAAAAATTCCAGCACTGTATGAAATATTTGAAAGTGAAATAATCAGCAGAACTAAAGCTGACATTATGGATGCCTTTTCTTTGCCAAAACTTGCATAAAGCAATAGGGAGATTTGAAAGAGTTCAATGCTATATACAGGCTTTTCATAATTTAGAATAAATTAGTCAAATAAATTTTCTTATATCTCTTTAAATAAAAGTAAGAGATAGAGCATCTTTGAGAGTTTATCCCCAGTTATGGGGAATGGCTTAAGGGCTGTGTTTGAGAATAAAGGAATCCAGCTCCCCTTTCTTAGGGGAAAGTTGCTGGAAGTTTGTGACCATCTTTATTTCTGGTTTCTGAGATGAATCGTTCCTTCCACACTGCAGGCAAGCTTCTGGGACAGGACTGCTATTTCCTCAAAGACTGGCTCAAAGCTCACAACTTTCTGGATTGGCTTTGTTACCCCATCACAGACTTACTCATATTAAAATCTCAATTACATAATATAGGGAGTATTGCTGTGAAAGCTGTACGAAATATTCAAAGTTAGAAACAAAGTCCACGCCTTGGTGAGCAAAATGCAAATTGCTGTTGATGGAAGAGCAGCCACTGCAGAAATGCAGATCTCTTGGCCTGTGTCTGCATCTCCCATCTTTGAAGCTGATATTTCAGCCCGTGGTCCCTGGGGATGCCAAGCTCACCCCATTGCATAGTGCAATACAGCATCCCATCTCACTGCTCACCTGCTGGGGAACGGGAGCTGAATCAGGGCACCAAAATCACCCACAATCTGTGCCCTGTTTCTTTGGGCTTCCCCGAGGAACTAGCTCTAACATTTGACAAAACCAGTGTATGAAGCAGAAACACCAGGATCAATTTTAGACTACAATGATGAGGTTTAAGTGCCCTCAAAACACCATTAAATGTTTGTTTTTCCCTAATATACTATAAAAAAATATAGACTTGAACATCGTTGTTAGTTGATATGGTGAAACTGGTAACAATAATCCATTGAAGGATGTGTCCATGCTAAATCCTTTTGTAGAGAATTTTCATTTTTTTTTCCAATTACACATTTTCATACTTCTAATATATTAAGAAAAGCTTGGATTCCTTAATAGGTGTCTGCACAGCATGTGGTCTTGAACAGAGCTAGGAGCAACAATTGCTATGTTTTTAAAATGGAATGCTTTGTAAATTGTTAGATTAACCACCATTTTAATATAATTTTTTTTGCAAGTATTGGTTTGATAGTTCACAATAACGTGTAAATGTTAAATTAAGCTAACCTATTTGTTTTTGTCCTGGCACAATTTCACAAAATATAAAACCATTTTTATAACAGCATGGGGCTAATACACTGATTATCTTTCCATGTAGAGCCAGAAAAAGGCAAATTGGGAAAGAAGTCTGTGAAGCTTTTTGTAATGGAATAAGCTTAAAAGTAAAATTTCATGCCAAGGAATTTGCGCTGTATTTTCCAGCCTCATGCCGTAGCTGCAAATGAAACTTTTTTTCAAGTATTTTCATAGAACATTGGAATCATAGAAGAGTTTGTGTTGGGAAGGACCTTAGGGGTCACCTCGCTGCAGCCCCTCTCACTGGGGCAGGGTCTCAGAGCCCGTCCAGGCTGGCCCTGGGTGCTCCCAGGAGAGGGAACAACCACACACAGATTGTGCATTGTCCCCACACGTCCCCAGCACGGATGGACACGGACCGTTGGGTCACTTCGTGTGTCTTTTATTTTCTGCAGCAAGGTGAAATTTTTAAAGAAAAACTTTATCCAGAAGAAACAGTGGTGTGGAGGAACTTCAGAACTTCAGGAACTTCTAGTCTTCTTGCTCTGGGCAAATCTTGTGGCTTTTGTGTTCATTTCAGAATTACTTCACTGTGTTCACAGAGGACTCAGTACCCTCGGAAAGCAGCTTTGGCTGGTGGCATCCCTCAGGCTTCTTTTTGTTTCTTAAATATTAAGTTAAGACTCCCATTTCAGGCAGAGCTTACAAGTAATCCTCAAGTGCTGGTTTTATGTAACCAGGGCCAGATTATATCCCATGAATGTGGCAGAATTAGTTTTTCAGCTGAGTAGTGCATCAGTGAATCTCACCTTCATCTTCCTTCATCTTCAGACAGATTCAATCATAGACCTATAGCTAGCCATGGCACTGTTCAGCTTCAGAAAATACTTTATTTTTATTGTCACTGCACACCTGCAGGCTCAGTTCAAGCCAGCTGTAGGTGAAAGAGTAATAAAAGGATACAACAGGGGAGATGCCTGAGGGCACAGACACTCTGATTTTGCCAGAGCAGGCTTAGGGAGATCTGATGTTGTCCCAAGCATCATAGGAAGGTTTCTTTACAGGTTTCAGTGGATTCATCCCATAAGAGAGAAGTGCACAGGCAGACAGTGACAGCTGTTCTGTTTGTGACTGACCTCTTCTTTAGGCATGATAGATTTTGTGCTTATCCTTCCCAAAAGAGCACTGCTGATACCAGGGACTCCTCAGCCTTGCTGGCCAGGGCTTGGTGAAGTCCAGGGGCTGGGAACTGAGCTTAGAGAAATTTGGCATGCAATGCCCAAGCTGTGGAAGCAGAAATGCAGGGGAGGCCAGTATGGCATCAGCGTGACTGCTGCACCTTGAGGTTAAGCATCTGCTGCTCAAAGCTTTGGGCTGTGGGCATGCAGAGGCAGCGATGCAGTCACAGTTGTGGGCATGCAGAGGCAGCGATGCAGTCACAGTTGTGGGCATGCAGAGGCAGCAATGCAAGCCAGGCCATGCAGTCACAATTGTCCCTTCTGGCCCTTGTCCTGAGGGTCTCAATCCTAACTCCTGCAGTTCTCCAGACAGAGTTGACCTTCCCACTGTGGCCTCCCTGATGAATTCACTCGAATTCACTAAACCCCTGTGCTGGTGGTGTTGTGTGGTTTCTCTGTCACCCAAAGCACCAGGGGCTGGTTGTTGGGGAGCCTTGGCACCAAGCACGTGGATCCACACTCAGGTGGCACAGATGATTCTGTCACGTGTGTAGCTGGAATCGTTTTGGCTGGACAATTTCCTTGCAGACCTAATTGGAAGGAATGCCTGAAGATCTGTGGTCTTTCTTGGCAGCACAGAGAATGTTTTGGCCACTGGACACATCAAATAATCCCTGCATCATTTTTGGACTCTTGACTGGGTTTCTGCTTGTTGCATGCATTCCTATTTCAGAGAAAGAGAGAAAAAAGAATCTAACATTGTTCTGGACTAGTAACAGGATGTCTGAATGACATTTATTAGCCAAATACTGTGGGGATTAGAACTAGAATCACTTCCCTCCTAAACTTCTGTGAAGCTCATTAGAAAAATTGCTTATTTTCCACAGCATGAGTTAGTGAAGGATGGAGTGGTGTGCTTTGCATTTGGACTAGAACTCTTTGTTTTATTAAAACAGTAATGAATTTTACATCAGCGTTTCTTAGCAGTAGTGGCAGATCACGAAACACTCTATTTTCCTCATGTTCATGGAATGGCTTTGGATTACTTACTTAGCTTCAGGAGACATGGTGGAAGCTGTTGCACTGAATGCTAGAGGAAACTTCGATCCATCAGACAATATGATGTAGTTTGTCCTGAAAGGTCTGTGTCCCATTATCATGAAGAGCCCAGTCCAGAGCCAGTCAAAGAAATCCTGATGGTTTTGACCCATCACAGGAGACCAGGAGCTGAAAGCACTGGATGCTGTCTTGGACTTGGTGCTTTTCTGGTCTTCTGTTTCTCTTTACAGGGGCATAGCTGAGGACAGATTGATGAGGAAACCACATTTATTGTATCATTTGCAAATTTTAATGCCAGCAGCAAATTCTGGGGCATACTGTGGGCAAAGAATGAGGTTAGAAAACAGTCTGGGGGGGTTTATGGGGAACATAATATTTTTTTTGTTTTCCATGCTACAGCTCACGGGTTTGCTCATCAGTAAATTGATTAATTGGACATATTTGAGTGTGTTTTCACAAAAATGTTTGAGCTATATGATACCCCCCCACACACACACCTTTTTCCCCCTGCAAACTGCCATCACCAGTGATTTGGAAGTGTAGAAAATAGTATTATAAGGGAACAGATGCGAACAAAAGGGGTGAAATTGAATGTATTAGTATTCAGCAGTCTGCTTTTGATTACCTCTGACTGGAAAATATTTGGGAGCCACCAGGGTCCCCTCAAGTGTTATGATTTCGTAAATTCAACCCTCGTGTGTTGGGATTCAGGCTCCCTTATTGAAATTGAATTGATATTTTGTAAACTTCATTTGTGAATAATGTGATCTGACAGGGACAAATGCGAGGGAGAATTGTTTTCAAACCTTCTCCAAATGAAACTTATTATTGGGTAAATACGGATTTCTTTGTCTCTTTTCCTCTCTTTCTATCCTGAGCGTCTTCATGGCCTGAATATGTATCAACTTTTCCAAGGTAATTGAATTGATGCAGTCATGTGTGGGCAACAGAAATGGGCAATAGAATATATTCCTGATGGGGAAAAATTGAAAAGTAGAAGGATTTCTACTCAGGTGCAGGGCTGGGAGGGTCACAGTGCTATCACAGGAGAGACACAGGAGCTTCTTTCTGATTATCTCAGCTTTGGCCATTCCATTCTCTCCCTCAATAATCGCCCTCTGATATAACGCCGGCTTTCCAATTTTGCTGGCCAGCACCATGCCTCAGATGTGTTACATATTAATTTCCCTTTGCAGAAAATTTGCCAAGCTTTAGCTCAAATTCAGTTAGTCGGATTGATGAAAGTGGCAAAAGGATACGACATTTACTGATTCTCCCTTTTCACCTTTGATTAACTCAACCTGTGAATTATTCTTGCCCTGTCAGTGTGCCATTAAACGAGCTGGGGCCAAGGTTGCAAGTTCATACTTTCTGATGTAACTGAGAGAAAATGCGTTGAGCCATGATTTGTCTGACAGAGACCTAGGATCATTTCAATGCTGTGCTGCCATTATTTTAACAGGTCAACCCTTGGTGAAATAAAGAAACAAAAATAAATGTTCTATCTTTCTCTCCATAATCTTAATTTCTAGCTCATATCTCTGGCACCTGCTGGTTCCCAATGGTTCTCTTGTGGAAGAAGCCATTGTCCTTGTTCCAGATGGACTGGGAAAGTCCATCTCTCCCTGTATTGCTTGATAATTTTGAATTAAATCGTGTTAGGATACCATAGGGATTGCTGCCACAGTCTGGAGTCTCTGTACTTAACTTTTCCCCCGCTTTTTGTTTTTTTTGCTCTGTCACCACATTTCAGGTTTGATCTCTTCTGGAAACACCAATCCCAGGTGCTTCATAGTGCTATGGCATTTCACTCTATCAATGGAACCAAAGGGAGAGAACTTCCTTTCCATGTCTTCCTCTGTTACTGCCCTGCTTTGACAAACCATGTCCAGGTTTTGGCTGCTTTTTTCTCTTAATGAGAGTCTTAATTTGTTTCTTGTAAAGTTCAGGGGTTTTTAGATGGTGCAATAGGAACTTTAATGTTGCCATTACAGCTTGTTTATCAGGAAGATTGTCAGTTTTGTCAAGTCAGTTAGGCAATGTGTTTAAAAGACATTTTCCATAATGATTTTGGGCATGTACAGAGACTTTTCAAGATTCCAGATGTGTTTCAGCTTTGGTGACTGTGGCCTTGAGCAAAGGGGAAAGATTTGGGTTAAAGTGGCAGGAGGCAATGAATTAATAAATTCGTCCCTATGTTTTCCTCCAAAGAGTGTGCCATGAATAATTTGCCCTCTGGGCCTTGCAGTAAGGGTACCTGGCTGGCAAGCCCACACAGGTTTGTCTATGTCACGGTGTCCTCATGCTGTCAGGATCTCATGGGAAACGCCTCCATGCAGCTCTCGTGGTTTTTGAGCAGTCCCAGGGTCTGAAATAGCAGGGAAACACAGTGAGAGTTTTGGCTGTCATTAGCTGACCTTTCCATGCTGCTTCTGGTCAATCATTACCAAACTCGGGAGAGATCTGGATTTGGTTCCTTCTGCATGACTCAATAGAACTTTTACCAGAAATGTTTTCTAAGAGATTTATCACAAAAATATTCCTGTTTCCTTTTTTTCCTCTCCCATAAACTACATTTCTGGTTATACCCAGAGGCACGATTTGGAGAATGTCTAACGAGAAGTCTCCTATCCTTTCTTAGGTGCATATCTGCCATTTGCAAATTACGCACTTCAAGACATCCATCATATAAAATGAAATATCTGGTTTTAATGTATCTCTTTCCTAGGAGAGCTGGAGTTGTGTTCAGAGCTGCAGCCTTGTCTGCCTCAGTCTTTCCTGTGTAATATATATTACAGCTGTTGAGTAGAAGGAATTGTTGGAAGTAGAGAGCAGTGAGGAGAGGAATTGGAGTGCTGAACTCTCCGGGAAGGGTTTCCAGCTGACATGCAGGAAATATTGCTCGTGGCTCTTCCATCACTCAGTGAACACAATGGGCTCTCTGTAATTTTCCACAGCCAAACTGGGCTGGCCCAGGTCAGCAGCCCGGATGTTCAGAACCGTCCAGACAAAGCATGAAACGCCCTCAATAACCCCAGTGACTGAAAGTGTAATGCAGACACACTCCTGATAGCCTTTCCTTGCAGAAAGTCACCTTTGGAAAGTACTAAAATCACTGACCATTAATAATGAGGCCTACAGTGCAGATTAGCTTATTTTAAATACATCAAACAACTTTCTCAAATAGAAAAGAAAAAGAAAAAGAAATTATATATGTCATGGTAATGTTTTCTATCTTTATATAAGTTATTAATTTGTACACTTAAAAAAAAATTGAGTCTGTTCATAGGAACACTTTATATTCTCTCAGGCTTAAAAGATCTCCAGCTATGGCCTGCTAACTCTTATGGCCATGAAGAATGCATGTCTTGGTTATAAATGGTATCCACTTTAGCTTCATAGCTTAGAGCTGAATAAACACAGAATCACTGAATTGTACTCAGTGGCTCTGTTTATACTGTATTTTGTTAGCATCTGACATAAATCAAGTGTGATTTGATTGACTATACCCAAAGTAGAGCTGGAATAAAATAATGAGGGTGTTTGTTAGCAGAGCTGCCAGTCTTTAGTAGTAATGACATTTAACGTAGTAGGTAGCTGGTAGGTTAAAATGTGCTTTTTATTTGTTGTACATACATTTTATAAAAGAAAGATGTAGTAAGGCCCAGGGTGCAATTTTTCACACCACCCCTCCAGATAGGAAGCTAATTAAAAACAAGGCAAAAAACTGATCATGAATGAATGCATTGGGCATTGTTTAGTGTTATACAGAACTGTACAAAAAAGATCATTAAATTCCATTCATCACTTTGGCTTTAAATTGATGCAAAAGACTCGTGCTTCTGTGCATAAGGTGGAGGCTAAGTAGGAAGGGTGTTAAATCAGTATGAGAGTCTTGGGGAAGAAAATATTTAGCAAGAGAAATAAAAAAGGACAGAATATGATAATATTGCTGTAAGGAGTGTTAGCTCGTTTGTTTTGAATACAATTCTAAAAGGTCAAGATGGAGGTAATATAAATGTTAATACTAAAATCCAGAGGGTTTGAATTTTTCAGTTCAGGTACTTGGTGTCATTACAATAACCAAATAAATTTTTATTATCTTCAGGTTTATAAGTCTGTTTTTAAAAAGTCTAACACTATAAATTTTAGAATTAATGGCTTAAGAAATTGTAAAGCACTTGTTTTAAAGTGGAATTTAGACTGGAAGTTTACATTTTAGATTTTCACTGGTTACTAATTTTTTTTTTTAGTGTGTTAAACCTTTTTTGAATGTTTCTCCAAGTATTGTCTGGAACAGCTGAACAGACTGAGCAAGTGCACTTGGATGCTAATTAACTGATTTGCGTAAAGCTATTTTCTACAGGCATTGAGAGCATACAATCATTATGGCCATAAAAATTGACTTCTGTTTGTTACACACATTTCTACCGGAGTCATAAAAATTATTCTAGGCTCTCGTGTGTGCATGCAGCTACAAACTGCTATTAACACTGCCACTTGCACTTTGTCATAAAATACTAATTGCTTATTGACCAGGCCACAGAATTTGGGCAAAAAGCAGATCTAATACAAATAATGAAGTGTGGAAACCACCCTGCCCCCTCTAACAAAACAGAGTGTGGTTCAAACCCTGAAAAGAGACCCAGTGACCTGGACACACGTTCCACAAAGGCTGTGGGTCACAGGGATGCACAGTTTCACACCTGCAGCTGCTTCTCCCTGCAGCATCAGGGCAGTGCTTGGGGAAACGTGGCTTTCCCACCTCAGTGCAGCCCTGCAGGAGGAGCAGCCCCATAGGGAACAGACTGGCAAGGCATCTGCAGTCAAATACCCGAGCAAGCTGGACCCGTGTTCCCCCTGCTGAACCCCATCCTGTGCTGTTGAGTATTGCCTGTGTTCCTGACTGAGGCCTCAGCGCAAAGGTGCTGAAAAGCGCAGAGATTCCAAGGGCATGCCAAGGTGTCAGGAGCTGCGCTGCAGTGAGTTAATGCACAGGAGTTCACGTCCTGCTGCGTCCTGAGCCCAACAAACCAAGCTGGCCCCAAAAGAGGGGATGCTTCCCCAGAAATGCAAGCGAAGGGGAAAGGCAAGATGATGGAGAGCAGCAAGGATGAGGGAAAGGAGAGTGAAACTTTCCAAACACCATCTTTGCCAAGTGTTTGTCTGCGCTGCCATGCACCCACACGTGCTCTGCTCTCTGTTGTGCTCAGGTGGGCTGGCACGTGTGTGGTGACACGAGTGCAAGTGGCTCTGCTCGAGTCCCTGTGCAGACAGGAGGGTGTCACTGTCACATTTTCTGGGAAAATCCCTTCGCCCAGGATTCTTCTCCTGGGAGGCTGAGAAGCCTCAGAGGAAAAAGAAAACAATAATTATCTGCTTCGCTTCTCCTGTGTTTTGCTGTGTTGGAATGTGTTTGGAGATTGTTTACCAACAGGTGGTTGTTTCATTGGTTTCAACTTATTGGCCACTCAGTGCCAAGCTGTGTCGAGGCTCTGGAAGGAGTCAGGAGTTTTCATCATTATCTTTTAGCCTTCTGTACGTATCCTTTCTCTATTCTCTAGTATAATTTACTATAGTATTCTTTAATATAATATAGTATCTTAAAACAATAAATTAGCCTTCTGAGATCATGGAGTCAGATTCATCATTCCTTCCTCCATCTGGGAACCCCACAAATACAAGAGGAGGGCTGGGGAGAAAGATGCAGCCAGAAATCCCTGTTCAAAGCAACAATGACAGTTTTGCTCATTTGAGAACTGTGGTGAAAACTTATTCTGTCCTGAAATTGGTGTAAAGCCTTTCACCCGTGTTGGTCCACATTGGAGATGTTCAATATCAAAATGTTTGTCATGATAAGCACCAATCTCAGTGCAGCATGCATTGTAATTGGACTGTCTCAGTACTTGGGGGGGAATAATGCCAGGGCTCTGTTCTGTCCCTGGTGCCCTTTGGTTGATGGTGCTGCAGGAGACACCCAACAGATGAGAACACACAAGAGAGAGCCCTGGGGTTCTGGGCTGTGAGGTGTTTTAATGAAAACATCAGCCACTTGGCACAGCTTGGTCCATGTCAGTAAGTAAATAAGTGAGCTTTGAGGTGATTTAATGAGTCAGCTGAGGAAAACCTTACCAGTGCCCAAAGATGGCTCTGAGTCTCTCAAAGGCAGATCTCCCCCAGCTTCAGGGAGGTGATGGAAGGAGAGGAGCTTTGGTCTCTTTCATTCTGCTGCTTCTAAAGCACTCCACATTTTGTACAGCTCTTTACTATGGCTGGGGGGGAGGTGATGTTATTTCTGAGTGTCTAACAAACAATTTTTGTCACATTCAATGGATTACACAGCAGTACCTGATCACTTAAAACAAGGAAAAACCACTGTTGCTGTGCTGTTCATAACTCGGGTTACGAGCAGCTTCTCAAAGCAATTTGAAAGACTTTGGCAGTGGAAGTATCAAGTGGAAAACAAACAGCTCTGGATTGAATCCCTTCACAAAGATGCTATTTATTCATGATAACAATCTCATTTCTCACACACTGTAGGGGCTGCTCTATTGTCTCTAAGAGGTTAAAAATGATAGTGATGCAAAAATACTCCCTCGCTGTTAAAGATCAAGGCATCAAGTGACATATTTAATGCTGGGCTGTTTTTTGGGTAATAAGGTTATCAGTTCAGAAGTTTACAGCTTAAACTCATCCTTTGGTGCTCATTTAGCTGCTAGGTTGAGAGAGTGTTTCAGATCTGTCTGTAGTCCAGACCGTGCCATGTCATCTGTACAATGGTCCTAAAAATCCATGATTCCAAAAATGTGTTCTAAAGGTAATATCTATTTCAAGCCAGATTGGCATAAGCTGACTTCTCTGGGCTGAAATCCTCCTTTTTTCCCTGAGGTTAACAGAGTTGCATTAGGATATGATGAGCACCAGGAAAATCTGATCACTGGGAACAATGGAAGAGACCATGAGCACAACTTGGTGGAGTAAGTCCAGAAGTGTGACCAATTGTCTTGGTGATTATGGTGGAACAGTGGAAATCAATGGATTTCTCTCACACTCCATGTTTTGAAAGATGAGCTAATGGTTTGTACTGCACATCTTGCTGTCCTGCCCAAGGTACAGGAAGGTGCAATTCCAGGTCACTCTTCATAGTGTCACAAATAAAAACACACAGAAGCAGATCTGAAATCCTGATAAGTTGGTTTTGCTTCCAGAAAAAAAAAAAAAAAAAAAAAAAAAAAAAAAAAAAAAACCAGAAATTCGTTCCTTTGAGTAGAAAGGGCTCATGACAATAACTCAGAGTTCAGGTGAGATCTTGGTCTCAGGAAGATTTGCTAAATGGTTCTTACAACTTTATTGCTGTGTTTCACTGTCCTGTTTGTTTTCCTAAGGTCTAAGTTTTCAGATCAGAATTGTGATTTGAAGGTGGTGTTCTCTTTTCTCCTGGCTAATTTTCTCCAGCATTTAGAAAGCCCTTTTTTTCCCAGGCCACTGTTCCATGACAATCCATCCTCTATTAAGTTATCTATGTTTATTGAACCTTTTTTAAACTTCAGGTGGGCACCTAAGGTGCCTTTGAAATTCAGTGTGCCATAGGTTGAGCATGATCATAATGATCTGGCAGCTCCTGTTTAAAAAAATTGATTCAATTTCATTTTAGACAGAATTTGCAAAGCCTTGTAGAGTTATGTGTAATTGAAAATTGGGTATTTTACTCTTTTAGGTAGTTCTGAAAATCCCAGCCTAAATTTTGTTTAGAATGATATATTTCCTTCAAGGAAATCTCCCCGCCACCCCTTTATGGGGAAAATGCTTCTCTCAGAGCTGTGTGGTAGAATTCATCGTTGATATTATGTTCTCCCCACCTGCATGCAAAGCAGAGCTCTTTTTCCTTCCTTTATTTTCCCTGTTCTCTATTTCTCTTTGTGGTGCATTTGCCTCAGCCACTATTACCATGGTGCTCCAATCAATACAATGTCCAGTGCCCTGTATAATATAGTTGTAATTTTTTTAACCCACAGGCTTTGGTTTTGATGTGGGCACTTCCACCATAAGCCTACACCTAATAATTAAAATCTTTGTGTATTTTTTGCACAAGTTCCTTATTTTGTTTTCTGATGCATTCAGGCACTGTGAATTGTTCCCTGAAGCCAAATCTATACTTTTGATTGTTATGTGAATATTCTGCTCATACTAGATATTACACTTTTACTTCCTATTCAATAAATATCTATGACATTCAGCTCAGCAATGAGTATTAGTCTGTCAGAACACTAATTTATGGTGGGAATAGGGTAATATCAAAAGGTTTATGGATCAGAAATGTGTAAATATGAAGTTCAATCAGTGGCTCCTCCATGAATTAAATTCTAAACAAACATTCCATTCCAAAATTTGTTCATGCATTTTTTTAATCTGTTGTTTGAAAACTGATCTGAAATGTCAGGTGATTTATGAGCTTAGGAGACTCTTATTTCACATTTTTCCTTCTGCATTTTGTGACAATATATAAGCCATCAGGTTGTTGAGGATGAGAATACATTTCAGTTCCTTCATTGGGATATAGCTCAATATTAACTTTCTGGTCTGCTGTCTTACTGAACAATGCCTGTTCCTCTGACACTTCATTTAGATATTGTCATGGTGTTGGAAGCTTTAAAGGGGTTAATGAGGTATTTATTCCATTATTGTTATTGGAAATTACAGTGTCTAGAACACTTACACAAGAAGATTAAAGATAGATGCTTTAGACCACTTTCTATAGTCTGATAGGCCATTATTTTCTGGTTCATAACACAAAATAGTACTTTTCATCAAGGAGCTCATATTCTCTAGATGATTCAAAAATTCACAGACCAAAACCAATGTAAAATATAAAGTTCCTAATACTTTTTTAACCCCAAACAAGTTAGAATGCAAATGTTTTAATCAAACAAGGTGAAAGTGTCAAGCACATTTCTCTTTTGTGAAGACTGACAGTGGAAGGGGTGCCTTGGCACGCTGGAGCAAACCTCCCCTGGCCTGGCTTCTGCTTCTGGCTTAGCCAACATGGCAAACTCTGCTGCTGCTGGAATTTCGAGTTGTTTGGCACAGGATTTAAAACTTTGTTGTTTCTCTGATTTACAACTGGAAGGCATTGGGTGAAGTTTTGCCATTTTAATGTGGTTCCTTGGGGTGATGAGCACCAATTTCACCCTGGAAGGACAACGCTCACAGTGTGAGCTGCACGGTGTGTGTGAGATATTGAGGGTCCTGTCCCTGTGTGCCTTTTTATTAGCAGGAAAATTCCTGCTGTACTTTTTCAATCACGAGGGCCAGGAAACCATTTCCTAGCCCTCCAGTCTGTTCTGATTGTGCAACATGGTGATGAAGCATCAGAGACCTGTAGGGGTTTTCTCTGTTGCTTAGAATTAATAGAGCCAATCTCTGCAATCTTTCATGCTCACACTAGATAAGAAATTATGCAACCAGTTGTAATATTAGATGAAAGATACCTCCTGGTAACTAGATCTGGAGCACATCTAACAGCAGATGAAGAGACAGACAGCTGGTGAGAAACAGATCTCCATCCATTCAGAAAATCAAAAGCCATATCGAATGGTCTTGGGAAACTTGTCTGGGGTGATCAGCTTGAGCTGGTTACCTTTCTGCAGCTGCTTGGCCATGCTTGGGCAGGGGAGCTGGACAGGAGCATCTCCAGAAGCCCCTTCCATACTCAGCCTGTGATTGTGGGAGGCACCCTCAGAGGCTCCCTGCCCCTTTGCACCCCTGGGTGCACAGATGGGCAAGGGGCACCGCAGCACGTGCTCGGGGAAGCTCTGCTTCTTTCCTCTCCTTCCACGCGGCAGCACCTGTGTGTCTGCCCAGATCTGGGGAGTGTTGTAAACTCAGGCAGCCCTGACCCGGGGAGAGATCGTGAGGAGGACTCCATCTTATCAGAAGGCTAATTTATTACCTTATTACACTATATTATATTAAAGAATAATATACTATACTAGAGAATACAGAAAGGATACTTACTGAATGCTAGAAAGATAAAAATGAAAACTTGTGACTCTTTCCAGAGTCCCAACATAGCTTGGCCAAAGAGTGAAAACAACTCACACCAGAACCCAATGAGACAATCACCTGTGGGTGAACAATCTCCAAACACATTCCACATGAGCACAACACAGGAGAAGCAAATGAGATAGAAATTGTTTTCCTTTTTTTCTGAGGCCTCTTGCTGCCTTTCAGCTTCCCAGGAGAAAAACCCTGGGTGAAGGAATCATGTTTAGGGAATGTGAATGCCACAGCTGAGAAATGTGGCCCTTCTGCTGACAGTAGGACTTATTTCCCACACTTGTGTGTTGTGAAGGGGTAAGTGTGGCGCTGTTTAATTCCTTTCTCTCCTTGCCTGGATGGGTTTGAGGGCTGTGCAGTCCATGGTGGATGCCTCTGTACTGTCCTGCCCGAGCTGCAGCCCTGCAGTGCCACCCCAGATGTCTCTGACAGGGTCCAGGACTCCGCACACTTAATTTGGTGCCTTCTCCTTTAAAGCATCCTTCCCTCTTTGCTTCCTCATTTTCCTCCTCGACACTCACCTGCCTTGTCCTCTGGGCAAGAATCCACCCGTTAGAAAGAAACTTTGGTTCCTCAGCATTTAGAAAATGGACTTTTTCTAGAGGAGGGATTTAGTCAGCATTTAGTTTACGTGCCAAGCCTTACAGTAATCCTTGAGAAAGGCAAGAAGATAACAGGCTGCAAAACAATGTGGTCTAGAGCAGAGATGTGTTGGGAGATATTCATGTAGCAGAAAACAACTTCATTGTACCAGAAATGAGCTTTATTTTCACACAGCAATACAACGCATAATCTGATAAATTCTCAAAATAACTTTATCATCCTGGATATTATTTTGGAAAAAGTAAACAACAACTGAGAAAGTTTCTGCTTATAAACAGAAAAACCCAAACCATTTCTGGATTTGGGTATTGGTTGGGCTGTTGGGGTTGGTTTTTTTTTTTTTCATTTATGAAGTGGAGATAGGTTATAAAGAAAAAAAAAAAAAAAGTATTTGTAGATGATATACAGCTAGCAATGCCCGTTTCTACTGGCCAGCATGCCCATGTGACTATTTCATCTTCCATGGTAACTTAAGCACAAGAAAAAGGCCTTTACAGTTCAGGGCACTGCTGCCTGGCCAGAGGTCTGTAATAATTCATAGACCTTTCACTCCCATTTTTCTAGAGCTGAGGAATTACATTCTGCTATTAAAACAGCTTTGTGAGTTGCCTGGTAGAGTATATATATTCTCTCTGCTCAAAGAGATAAATAGAGCATTGTGGGGAGCAGGGCCTTCTTAAAAGCAGGTGCTCTAGAGAATCCATATGCCTTGAAAGAGAATATCATTGTGCTTCCCTTCCCTCATCAGCTGTTTTCACACGGGATCCTTCAAGAGGTGTGGGCCAGCAAGCAGCGTTTCTCCTCCTCGGGCAGCAGCCGGGTTGTTTGTCCTTGTGTGCAGACTGAGGGCACAGTTGTGAGTGGGGGGCTCAAGGTGGGCACAGGGTGGGGCTCCAGCTGCCAGGGCTGTGAGAGAGGCTGAGGGGTCCCAGCAGCAGCAGGTGGGCACCGTGGGCAGCTCAGGTGAGGCTCAGGTGGGATCCTCTCAGAGATCCATCGGGGCTGGTTCAACAGCTTGGCCACGGTGGCAGGGCACTGATGGGGAGAGCTGGGTAGAGCCCATGGGGCTTTATGGTGCTGCTTCCTTTCCAGAGCCATACCTGGTGTTTTTCTTTCTTATTTTCAGGGTTTATTGATTTCCCTGCTTGGCTGACAAAGGCCTGGAGGAGAAAATGGGAGTTTCTGCTGGGAATTTCTTTCTTAATGGTAGACAATGCTTGGCAAAGTCTTCCAGCTATAATAGAAAATGCTTCCATTAAAGCTAACTGGGAGAACTCAGCCTGGGGAGGTTCCTGGGAGGAGGTGATGTGTGTCTATTGGTTTCCCTGCAATATATGAGCTTTGAATGGTCTGCATGTATTTGATTGCAGCTAATTGTGGGCCAGACCCAACTCATGGGTCTCAAAAGGAAAGGGAATGTTGTAGACTCAACAACCAGTAATAATCAGACATGACAATCAATCAAACAATCAGATAATGGCAAAATTTATCTTTTTGATGTAATTTCCAGGCTGCTTCCAAAAAAATGTCATGGCTCCCATTCCCCAGTTTAAACTGCTGTTCTCAAGGTAAAAGAAAAAGCCAAAAGGCAGTAGCATGTCTCTAAGCTGTTTTATTCCTCAAGTGAGACATGGGACCAGGTGAAAAAAGATATCAGAAATAATTTCCTTAGTCTTTGTGTCTTCAGACTCCAGTTTCCCCATCAGTGAGCACAGCCTTATATTCTCAGTGCTTCATAGGGGGTTATATTACGTTGACTTGGACTTTCATACAAATCACAACAGCAAAGCTTTTTGCAGAATGAGGACTGTAATTCACCTGTGTGCACAGCATAAGCTGAGATTTGTGCATGCCAATTGCCATGTGTGTTCCCAATAACAGTGTCATGCTCTTCTTGGCATCCTTACAAACCTCCAGACAAGTCTGCAAAAATATCTTTTCATTCAGTATTCTACAATATTCTACTTTTCTCTGTTCCTTTTTTAAATAAGCCTTAAATCTTGCCCTTGCGTTTTACAAATTGATAAGTGTCCTGGCATGGCAGAGCCTGGGGTAGATCGTATCACCCTTCATTCCTTCCCTTGCAGGGGTGGCCTTGCCAAATGTGACATGCCATTCGTAACACAAACAGGATTTTACAATACAGAATACCAGGGGTTTGTTACTGGATAGAAAAGGAAGCCAAATTTTTTAAAGCGATTTTGGGAGTGGGAGTAAAGGGAAGAAGTGAGTATTTATTAATTTTTGCTCCTAGTAAAAAACCTTTAGTTTCAAGTTTATAGAAGGGCCTATCTTTGGCACGCAGTGTCTCAAGTCAGTGGAGCTGCACTGGTTCCCACAAGCAATGCCTCAGCCCTCCAAGGGACTCTGTAACTATAAATTCTTGCAAAAACAATATAGAGTAAATATTGTCTGTGGGTTAGAAGCTTAGGTTTAATGCCTGTTTCTCTGTTCATGTTATCTCATGTCCATAAGAAGCAACTCTGATGAAGTCAACATTGTTAGACCAAGTTAAAACATTTTGAAAGGAAGTCTTGGATTGATTCTGATGTATTAAATTTGTGCAGCTGAAATTACCCCGCCCCATGTGTTTGCTGTTGTTATGATGTGTACAGACACCACTAGTATTTTACCAAATACTCTAATGCTGATTAATAAATTTTACATATTTGGTAGCCATAAATCAATTATGTCAAACAATGATGAAATCAATGGTGCCAAACAAGTCTCAGGATGCAGTAAATGAAGGAAAGCCCATGAGCAGTTCAACCCAGCAGAAAAATGGATGGTGCTGGTTCCAAAGTTATTTCAATAACATTTGGGTTGACATTATCTAGGAGAGGTCTTTAGTCAGACTACACTGCTCCAGTTTTACTGATGTTCCTGGGGGAAGGACAAGTTCTACAATTTGTCTATATTTTCGGTTTTCTGACTGCATATATATGATTTTAAGCCAACCTTTTCTCTGGATAATCTACTGATTTTTGCATGTTTAGCCACTTTGCATACGTAACTGCTACGTTTGCAGTTGCTAATCAAACTTTACCAATTAGGATTACTGGAAGAGATCCTCTTGGCTGAAGGAGTTCTGCAACCAGAGATGTGATGGTCAATGCTGAAATCCTGTGACTGGGAATGCCACAGTCTGGGAGAGCTGGAAAATGGTTTTATTTCCATAACATGCAGAAAAATATGCCACAAAAATATTAATAATTAATAAAACTATTTAAGCAATGGTTTTGCTGGGGTGTAGTGCTACAAAAAGGATGTAGTGCTGTAGAAAAAAATCAGCTCATGATTTTTTATTTTAGAATAAAATAGTACTATTTCTACATTGACCTGTATTTTCCAGACAATATGAGATCAAAATGATTTTTAATTTGTTTTTTCTTTTCAGATATTTGGATATGGAACCTTTTGTAACAGAGCTCTATACTTGAAACAGTTCCATTTTACCAGTGATTGCTTTTAATTACTTTGCTGACTTTTTCTTGGGCATTTTTGTTGACTAATAAATATCTGAACATGAAAATGAAGTCTCTGCAGGAGCCGTGTGCAGAAAAGCATTCTTCAAGGCAAGAGTGGGATCAGGCTGAGTTTTGTGGTCCCTGTGAAGCTATTTGCAGTTTTTACAAAACCTGCACAATTTACACTCGAAGGCGTTGTGGCTGTTGTGAGTGATGGGTCATGGCCACTTTTCCATGGCTGGCAAGTCAGGTGTCTCAAGAATTCAGTATTGAGCATTTTGCTTTGAAAGGATCAGCTCAAGAGCAGCCAAGGGTGGTTGCTGCCCTGCTCACTGTGTGTGCCATGGTCATTTGACTGTGAATCTGGAAAGAAAATTACTAATTTCAATACAATTCCCTCTTCTGTTGTGTACATCACATGTTTCACCCCAAACAACCCCTGTGACTTTCACAGAAAAGCAAAACTCTGAAATACCCTGTCATTTCCTTAGACTTGAGGCTGAAGCATGAGAGTGTGATGATGGGAATTTCATGACTGATAACTGTGTCATTAAAAGCTCAAAATTAATCACTGGGTATCACTATACTTGAAGTAGTCTTGCTTGTTTAAAAAATTGATTAAACCCATTCTTTAGGCAGAATATCTAATGCAAAGGAGAAATGTGGAAGAGAATTGATTTTGATTCCTTGTAACATAAGAAAGTGATGATCATTTCTTTCCCTCCTACCAGTATGCAATCAAACACGATTTATAAGATCAGTAACAAAATTATTCTGCTTTGAGCCGCTAACATTCTTCACCCAAAGCACAGCTTGTAAGGCAAGCACTCCTGACCTGTTTTCTGTGGTTTGCTGGGTTTTCAGAGTGGCTGCACCAGAAGCCCATGGAAAGCAGTAAGTGATCTGGATGTGCTCTGTGCAGCACAGAGCCAGCTGTGAACACTTCGAGGCGCCCTTGGCTCCAAGCCATGCATGATTTATGGGGGTATCTCACCCCAAGAGCAGTGGGCAGGCCACTGCAGTGATTAAATCCTATTTGAATGTTTTGTTGGGATAGCTCCTGACAGGACAAAGGGCTCCCTATTCCCTTGTGGCAACGTCTCACACACAGCCCTCCTTCCTTGGGTTTCTCTGTACTAATCACCCCGAAAAACTAAATAACAGGTTTCTGAGAGAGCCTGAAGGAGCAGTCCTGAGGCAAATGGCTAATGCCTGATCTCCCAGACACAGGGCTAATTAACTGAATCTTTAAAACATCATGATGGGGATTTTCTGCATGCAGGTATTATCAATTATCCCACGGATTCAAGAGCTGCAATTCACAGTAATTAGCACCACGTGTTCTTTGCACGGGACAGGACTGTACAAGGGGAAATAGCTGGTGAAATGTGAAATCCCTGAGTTAAATCGTACCTGTGAGTAAATGCATAGACTGAGGATCAAAAACAAAGAAGTAAAACACACTCTGAGTATGATACACAGAGATAAACCAGCAGGTAAATCACTACCAGTACTCAGGAATTTGCACACTTGTGCACACATTTGCACATTCAGTTTTCTCTCTTGGAGCACGTGGATAATGACCAGTGTTACAAGTGCAGCCTCACAGGTGATGGGGGAAAGCTGGTATGCTTTTATCGCCCTAAATTTCAGTTGAAGCCAGTCAGGATGAGCCCAGGTGCTGCTGGAGGCTGTCAGAGCTGGGAAGGAGAGGCGAGCTGTGCTGGTGAGGGGCTGACAGCCAACACACACCCCCAGCCACGGGCACTGGCACCCAAACCGGCTCAACTGCAGACCCAGGGAGCTCAAAGCGCAATGTTTGAGTGTGTAGGCACATGAACACTGCCTGGATGTCCGTCTGGTTGTCAAATTGGCACTGGGCTGCACAACATGAGTGTTTTGGTGACTGGAGTTAGATGGTTATAGGCAGTTGGTGGTAAAGGTTAAACTCTGGGCTCAACATGGAGATGAGTTATTCAGCATGGGGTTTGCTGATTGGCCAACAGTGTACCAAGACTGCTCTTCTTCACATCTCCTGTTCAATTGTTAGATGTTGTCGTGGTTTGGAATGGGAGGAAATCTAGGGAAGTGATGAAAAAAAAAAATTTAAATTAAAAAAAATTAAAAATTCAAAATTTTTGAACTCTAAACCACCGCAGATACGCTGAAAATGAGACCTGGGCACTGATTTTCCAATACTGACGACCAAAGGGATGATTCCTGTGCATCACCTGTACAACAAGGGTAAGAAACAAATTAGTACTTCTTCTAACTGCTATGATGCAAAAATAAGAAAGGTGAACCATTTTAAAAGCACAAGACAGGCAAAGCCTGTACACCCAGCAATGAAATTACATAGAAGCTTCCATGAGAAATTTAATTTCTCAGTTGATGTGGGAGGGTCATGGGCAGACTAATTCTGGTTCTGGGAGTGACTTATTTACCCCAGGTCTCTGTTTTGGCCCTTTTCCTTCTTACTCTGTGTGAAGGCACTTGTTCTAATACAGATGGGATGGTAATTTCAGCTCATCTTAAAAGGTTTCTGAGGCTGTGTGTTATAAATTATTTGTGATGTGACTGTAGATAGGGTTTGGTTTGGCGGAAAATCCTTATCACGTGCTGTGGTGGTGTTGCTCTTGCAAGCTGGAAGTGTTGGTTCTAAATTATTCACCCAGTGGAATATTAAGTAAGGAGCCCACACACACACAAAAGAAAAAGCAAACCAAAAAAAACCCAAAAAAACCCAAAAACCAAAACCCAAAACCCCAAAAAAAAAAAAAAAAACCCCAAAAAAAACCACCACCAAAATAAAGCAAAACGCACAACATGATATTAAGGAGCTGACAGCACAAAGTGGTCAGTCTGCATGGACAGCTGCCCTGCAGAAGCTTGGGTGATCACATGGTTGTCAGTTTTGCTATCCAGCAGCATCTGTCTCAGGCAGGCTTAGCACAGCCTCAAGCTGCACCATGCAGCCCTTTTGAATGATGTCTTATTATTGACCTGAACTGATTATTCAGAGATTCCTCCCATGCTTAAACTCCAGGGCCTAGCATCACTGGGCAGGCACTGTTTTAAATCTTAACAGGTGGATAAAACAGATAAAAAATCCCAATTTTTGAAATCTGTTCTCTAGAAACCTTCACAAATTTATGATTGAATGAATTTTTTTTCCCATCTGACCCTCTTATCTTAGCATCTGTGACATCTGAATTGAACCCTGATGGAAATGTTACCCAGAACCTGTAACTTGGGTGGGATTTTGCTGGAAGTGGAGCCACCAAATTGTTCTTACATTTGAGTTAGTATGTTAGCTTTAGAGTTTGGCTTGTGCCAGTTCTGGAAATGATGAAAGTAAGAAATCTTTCCCTTGTGGCAGATCCTAAAGACACTATCCACTACCTGGGATTAGATCCTTGTTGCTCTATGGACCATAACAATAGAGAGAAGACTCAAGTACTGAAAATCAGAAATGTGTTTAACTAATGTTTTGAATTGGGTACCTAGAGATTTTTCTTTCATTTTCTCTTACTCTTTCCTTCTGTGCTTTGTTTTGTTGTTTCTTTTAAACAGGCAGAAACATGCACAGAGATATACACACACATTTGCTCACATGAAATTACAGGTGAGCAGCACAATGCTGACAGAAATCTGTCTCTTGAGACAGATATATTAAAAACTTTGCTGGTATTTTCCTTCAATGTGTTTTTCTTTGTCGTTTTGCTCTGCAAAGTAAGGGGGAGTGAGGGAAGAGGGTTGGTTTATTTTGTATTTGTTTTTTCCCTTAAATCTGCTTGGCCTATTTCTGGTGTTTATTTCTGTGAATATGGATATGATCAGCATTTCCCTAATAAACCCGTTAGCTCTCCTTATGTGCAATTTTAGCTCCCTGCACCCTGTTAACACAGGCTCTTAGTGCAGCTGCTGAGTTTTAAAATCATCTCGGAGTGCTTCACTGGACTGAAGAAATAATTAATTGAAGGCTCTCAGCACGTGCTAAGTAGCTCGGCTGAGTCTGAAGATCTGAACAATTGCTTTGTTTTTTCCTTTCCTTATCACCATTAGCCATTTTCAGTGGATAGAGATACCAAATAAGTAGCCTTTACAGCGAGCCATTAAACTGTCATTTGGGCAACTGTGCATGAAGAGGCATCAGATAGCGGGCAGTGCTGCAGTACAACAGGGTTTGTGAATCATTGCTGTCTCCGCTGTGCTTAAATCACACTCACCACTGGAGCAGCCAAGGGTTTCATTAAAGGGAGAAGCATTCATCTAGAGAAATATATCCAAAAAATGAGAGTAAATAAAAACCTTACATTTTTTTTTCCCCTCTATTTCTCTTCATGTTTTATTTACCACAGTGGGGGCTTAACAAGGTAGCAAATGTAAAGAGCGGGGAGATAACCATGCAGAAGAGAATTCTGAAAATAAACATGGTGACATTTTAAAAGAGATGTTCCGCACTGGGGCAGATTTAGTTGTTGATTTTTTTAAATTTTCACAGCACTTAGGGGGATAGTAGAGGGGAAGCTGTGAATATATTTCAGTGGGAAAAGTGTAAAAAAGGATTTATAAGAAAAAGATCTTCTTCTGCATAGATATACCTCTGGAAAGAGAAAATAATATCTGTTGAGAAATAAGATTCCTCCTTTGCCACTTACAAAGTGGGCAGAATAAGAAAGAGACACTTTCATATTATTGGTGTTGATTAATTATGTGCTAATTACTGCCTGCCCAAGGATTGCAGTGGTTGCTCCCCCAGAGCTTGCAGTTCAGGTAATGAAGGTCTCTGGGAGTGAACAAACCCAGGAGCGCTGTGGGGGCCTGGGGAGAGGGGAAGGGGCAAAGGGCCGGGGGCTGCAGCAGCAGGAGCATGGGGCTCCTCCATGGTCTCTCTGACACTGACAGGCTGAGTCCTTCAATAATGTACAAAAAGGGGGAGGAAGGGGCCGGAACGGGTTTCACATGCAGAGGATGAGGGGCAAGGAGCCTGGGTGTGCTTTATGTGATGGTCAAAGTGCAGAGAGCCTGCGGTGAGGAGTGAGGCAGAAATGGCTGTGCAGAGGGCAGGATCCAGTCCTGCCTGCAGAATGCGAGTGTGGGCTCCCTCCTCTGCCTCCTTCCCTCTGCATACCCTGGGCAAGGTGGTTTGGGCTGTCCCCAGCAACCTTCCACCCCTGGGAACAGGCACAGGCTCTCCAGAGGGAAACCCCTGAGCCAGGATTCCTTTGGTGCCAAAATGCAGCTCCTGCTAAGGAATGACAGCTGAAATTCCCCTGTTGCTGCCAGAAGGGAGGAGGGAATTAATCCATCCATTGCCTCCTCCTCAGAGCTGCTGGCACTGCAGCATTGGCCACATTTTGCTCTTTTCTAGCTGGAGCCAAGCGCCCCTTGTCTCTGGACAGGGTGAGGATCTCCTCCTCCCTCTGCAGCAGCCTGGCATTCCAGCTGCCCAGGGAGCCCGGCCAGGCCCTGCCAGGGCAGGGAAGATGCTCTGCAGCTCCTCCCTCTTGTGCAAGCACAGCAGGCAGCAAGATTTATTCTGCAGGCCTGACGTTCGGCCCTCTCTAATCTAATTACCAGGTGCTGGGCTTTCCACAGCCGTTTCTTAAGCACCTATAAAATGAAGGCCAGAAATCATCTCCTCCGAGCCTCTTGGACCACAGATTGTTTGTTGCTGTGTGCTGTGCACATCCAGTGCCGTGAGACAGCTGCAGAATGATGCTGACTTCGGGGTGGCAGGGCTTCACTTGGCTTGGCATGCCTTTGAGACAAACTCACAGGAAGAGCCTGACCCTGTGGCTTAGTGGCATCTCAGTCACCGTGGGGCCTGGCTCTCCAAGCTCCACGGACCTACAAGTTTGGGGTCTAATTTTCCACTGTAGAACAACTATAAATACTGAACCCTTGGGATTTGAAAAAATAATTTGGTTCAAATGTGAATGTTACTTTTATTACTTATTCTGTTTCTGCATGCCAGCCTTGGTGTTCAACACGTAAACTACATGCTCATCTTCAAAGGCTTCTGCACTGTCACCATGATATTTTCTGAAAAATCCCATCACCAGGATTTCTTGTCCTGGGAAGCTGGGAAGCTTCAGCTTCTCCATGTTTTTTTTCTCTGGAATGTGGTCTGGAGATTGTTTATCCAAGCATGTGAATTGTTTTTAATTAATGACCAATCACAGCCAGCTGCGTCAGACTGAGGAGGCAGTCATGGGTTTTCATTATTCATTTTTGTGAAGCCTTCTGATGCATCCCTGGACTATTTCTTTAGTATAGTTTTCATATAGCATGATATGATGTGATGTGATGTGATGTGATGTGATGTGATATGATATGATATGATATGATATGATATGATATGATATGATATGATATGATATGATATGATATAATATATCAGCCTTCTGAGAACTTGGATTCTCATCTCTCCCCTCATCCTGGGCACCTCACAAGCACCACACTGTGAGCACAGCCAGTGCCTGGCTTCCCCTCCCTGTGGGCAGTGGGACACTTCTCTTATTGCATCCCCTCCTGAGCACATCTCTGCTCGTGCTGGGTTTACCATCAGCTTGGGAACGACCAGGGTGCTCAGGAAGAAGCTGCAGACCTGCTCAGGTTGGGGGAAATCCTGGTGAAGGTCCTGGTCCTGCTGCAGACCTGTTGCACAGGGGTTTGTCAACAAAGCCTGGCTGAAAAGTGGACAATGGTGCAAATGCTCTGACAGACCCACTGACAGAATCTGGGCCTGATGCTGGGAAGGGCAGATGCCACAATCACGGCATTCTCTGAGGTGAAAAGCATGGCCATGTCTGGGGTGGTAAAAGAACAGGGCAGAATCAAGCTCAGGAGTAAAAGCAGGGAGGCTTCCTCTGAGGTGTAACTTCTCCTTGAAACAAAGGAAAAAACCTCTCTGAGGTCCATTTCTACTTAAGTAAGGGCACTCAAGGATATGAGTTCTTAAAATTTAACAATGGGGGCAATGTAAGCAGCAGTCTGATCGGGAAAAATTTGTGTTGCACTTGGAGCTGAAACTCCTGGAACTGAGGACCAAACCCCAGTGGTTGTGAGCCGAGCCAGAAATTTTGCCCTGGAACGAGGATTTCTTGTTGCCTCATCTTCTTGCATCAAATGTTTTCAGGTAGTGTGTTTCTTTCTGTTCCAGTGCACAGCCCTAATTCTACTCTGCAGCATTTCAGGGCTCTAACATTGTGAAATGTGGGTTCAAACACGATCTTTTTCCATAGGAATGTGTTAAACAGGCCATGAAAAGCCAGCATGATCAAAAGATGTTCTACAAACTATTGATATTTCACTGCTTCTTACCTCGAGCTTCTCCAGTAATTCACCATATCAGAAATACAATATTTGTAAGTTCTTTTTCATAAAGGTCTTTATGGGTTTGGAAATTTAAACACCGCGAAGCTGAAGCTGAATTGGAAACCAAAAGTCTCTAAGCTTGTACATCTTAGGAAAAAAAAAATTCAATTAAGTGGGATTTTAGCCGTTTCAATAAAATTGGACTCTCCCTTTTCAAGATAAGGGTCCTATAGAGCTGCAGCAACCTTTATGTGGCAGGAATATCCACTTCTACTAAATGTATAATCCTAGCTCAGGATACAATACACACAACAGGAAATCAATGTATAGTAGAATCAATTTGAAAATATAAAATAAACTAATATATGAGTGGAAAATTGACTTCCTATGGATTAAAAGCAGCACAAATGGTAGAAAAATCTGGCTTTTTAACAGGAGGAGGTGGGTGGTAATAATAATGCAACTGATTAACTAGCTGGACTCAAGCTGCTGTGTGTGCACATAGATTTTTTTTCCTTGAGTAAAAGAATTCAAAGAGGAAATAATTTATTGCTGCACTTTGCTCAGTGTTTGTCATTGAAAGGATGCCAAGTGTGTACAGCACCATGAGAAAAGGGGAAAAGTAAAAGATACAGATGCATGATTTAAAATACCAGCACCATAAACAGTGTAGGATTACTGCAGGAATCCCATTATAGCTGTAGGGGCATAGAAATGTTTCCATTATGATTATCATGGAGGAGTTTATAACTCAGCCACTGAGATTTTAATTTTTTTAAGGGAATTTAATGTTTGCATAATGTGCTGTACTGACAGTCTGGAAACTGGATGTCTCTTGTTTGCTGCCAGAACAGACCCAAGCAGACATATGGGGGAATCTGCCCCCAGATTCTCCAGTGCCATCCTCAGCACTGCCACCAGCAGGTCCCTCAATATCTGCTTTTTCAGGCCATTTTCAGTCATTGACACCTCCCTGGTGATTGCTCTCAGGGAGAATGAAGTAGGGACAAAATAGATTGAGAGTGAAATGCTGGGGTTTTTTATTTCTCATCTCTCAAAAAGGATTTGTGAGAAACAAAAAGCAGAGGTGGAGGAGAGAGGGAAACAGATTATTATCACAGGACCAGCCCGTTGGGATGTAACTCCATGAGTTACACTCGATAATGTATGCACATGGAGCTATGCACTGATTCCAGGATCTGAAATGTGTTTGTGCAGGTGAAGTCACAGACCCAGCAGACTACTGAGCTCTTGTGGACTAAATGCAGTTGTGTTGTGAGTAGATTTTTTCTTTAATCTTTGTGTGTGTAAAACCTGCTGTGCATGGAGGGAAGGGGTGTTATTTTAGATTAATATCTGGTATAATTTAACTAGAATTCATTCCTCTCCAGAGTTTGTCACTTTTGACCTAAATTCAGTGTGCTGAGATCCATGGAAAATGATAGAGAGTGCATGAGTCTTGCCATCCAGAAGGGGTGTTGTTGGGTGAGAGCACTTTAGGATGTTAGAATGCTTGTTCTTTAGTGCTGGATTTATTCTGTTCCCCACACCTCATGTGACAAGCAGCTCCTCTTTTAAACGGGTCCTGGCATAAAGAAGAAAGTAGTCCAGGTTGTTTTGTTTGTAGGACTGTAACATAAACCTCTGCAGCTGTCAATGACCAGGGAAGTGCCTGGCAATCTGTATTTGCTGCAGCTGGCACATCATTCTGTACTCAGTAATTCCCCTGCACTTTTCACTTTGCTTTATAAGTGTGGAGGAACCTCTGAAAAAAAATGCATACCTACAGAATATATATGTTTTTAACAAAACCTAAATCTGCTAAACCTTCCAATTGGGAAGTGATGAAAACCCAGCTTGGTATCTTAAACAAGTCAGATAACCAAAAAAACTGTAGGGACTTTTAACACCTTATTAGCTGCATTAAGAATTGTTGCTGCAATTGATGTTACCAGGATCTGTGATGTATTCACGTAATGAACTGCTTTTCAGCCATCCTGAGATGTCTCATATGTCAGTCTGGAGGCTGTGATCCTCCAAACAGATAGGAGTAATGAAGGTGTGTCTAGCACTAACTGAGCATGGAGTGCATTTAAAAAATGAAAACAATAATCATGCTAAATAGGACTCTTGCTGGAAGCCATTAGTATCTATCAGATGAGCTGTGGAGGCATTGACAGAAATAGTTTAATATATTGTCAGGGGTGGTTTTCAAAGTGTTTCCACCCTCTGGTGTCTGAGGCGCTCCGGGAAGCTGGCTGAGCACTTTGTCCTTCTCAGGAGTCCAGTCCTTCCCCAGGGACAGCCGAGTTTAGGATGTGGAAATGCCACCCAGGGACGCTGAATGGGCTGGGGACTTTGCTGTTCCAGCTCTCAGGGATCCTGCACAGCCTCTGTGCACACCCTGCCCTGCTTCAGTGCCCCGATAAAGGGGAGAAGAGCAGGAAAGCACGGAAACACACTGCAGGGAGAGCTGGGGGATGTTCTGCAGCGCTGAGCACAGCTCCAGCAGCACTGGGACCTTCCTGCTCCCCTCAGAGCTGCGACAGTTTATCCCTAGGCTCTCCCTGGATTTTCATAGGAGATGGGTAATTAAACCTATTATCAACAACAAGCTATGTTAAAGAACAGACACTTCATTGTTGCAAGGAAGGTTTGTGGTGGGAATTTATTTTATAGGCACGCTGCTAAAATTCACCATTGCAAGTGTTGATAGTGAGCTGGAATGAATGTTTTGAAGAGGCACATACATCCAAGGAAGCCTCCCAACCAAGAATATTAATAAAGTCTGAGCTGGGATCCTGTCTGACAGATGACCAGCTCCATGCCATCCATTGCACTACAACATGTTCTTGAGCCTCAATTTGTCAGCAATAAAAGTCAGCTTGCCCAAACCTTCTATTAGGATAAGCTGCAGCCTTGTATGCATGAGGCATATGATAGTGCAGCCCCTGAATACCACAGAGCTGCACTGGGGATGAGTTTTGGAGGGTGGCTGCCCTGCTGCTTCCCACTCATCAAATGACTCTCCACAAGCACCTGCTGCAGTGTGTATGGGCCCTGCGCCGTGTCAGATGGTGGAAATGTTGTTGCAGGCCATGCTGCTTCTGCCTGAAGGAGGCTGCAATGAGGTGGAGGTTGCTCTCTTCTCCCAGGTAACAAGGGATAGAACAAAAGGAAATGGCCTAAAGTTGCACCTGAGAAGGTTTAAATTATATATCAGCAGAAATTTGTTCATGTGAAGGGTGCTCAAGCAGTGAAACTGGTGGAATTGCTATCCCTGGAAGAGTTAAAATAAACCATGTAAATGTGGGATCATGGCTCAGTGGTGGGCCTGGCAGTGCTGGGTTAACTGTTGCACTCAGCGATCTTAGAGCTCTTTTCCAACCTAAATGATTCTCTGATTCCTAAATTCAGACATTGTGATGGTGGTAGAGACAAGATCATGCCAAGGACAGTAGATGTCCTTCAGCATTAAATCATCACAGCCCAAGTGGTGCAGTGACCACTTCAAAGGCAAATAGGTCAAATATTTCTGGCCTTAAATATGCAGGGGGATGTTCCCTGGTCACTGGTGTGAATGCCAGGGCTCCTGTCTGGAGGAATGGGGACAATTCCCCATTGAGGAGAGCTTGGATCAGCTCCAGAGAGGGATTACTGAAGGATTTTTGGAGGAAGGATAGCTGGAATAAAAAACAATCCCATACATTTTAGGTGTTAGCCCATTACCCCTGCATTATATTTAAATGGTTAAATACACAGGGATTATGAATATGCAGAGATTTTAGGGTGTTTTGCCAGGAATTAAATATGAATGTAAATAAAATCTGGTTTGGCTCATAGGAGTCTCTGAACAGTGCTGTTGGGACCAGCTGACCAGAAGCCTTTAAAGGGCATTTTAAAGCTCAGTCCAGTCCAGAAGCTGGGTTAAATACATTGTGGAAGTGTTTCTGAAGGGACAGCATTATGCAGATTGGCTCTCAAATGAGTGGGAACAGAAGAATGTTACTACTGTATTTATTCCTGCCTGTATATGATTGTACACTAATGTATGCACATTATTAGTATTTATTTGCATTGCAGTAGCCAATAGCTACTTCTGCATTACATTTCTATTTTGCCAGCCACTGTATAAACCTATAATTAAAAAAACCCCCTGCTTTATAGAGTTTATATGGTCTCAGCAGATGATTTGTAAATATATTGTTGCTATCAGTTCTTTCTAGTTCTGCAGTATGGCAATAAGCACTTATGGAAATGTCTGTGAAGTACAGAAATAAGTCTTAGTACAAGTTGGCATTCATCCATGAAGATTTAGATACCTAATTTATAAACATTTAGTAAATATGAATTAATCTTGACATGCTGGATTTTGTGCTGAATTAAATAATCATACTTACAGTCTATAATGCACTTGGACAATAGGTAAATTAGTCCTTCATTAAAAAATCATGAAGGAAAATGCATAATCTGCAGCAATACCCAGAGGAAAAATTACAGTTATTTGAAATAAAAACACTATTGTTAGCAAATTTGTGGAGGTTGATTTTTAGTTTGGCTTCTGGGTTTTTGTTGTTGTTGGGTTTTTTAAATGGTGTTATAGATCTTCCTGTGTATTGCCTCTATCATGAGACTTCCAGTTGAGAGTATTAACTAAATACCCAAGGTTTAATTGGAAATCTGAGGTAGAAAAACTGTAAATCTCCTTTCAGTCATTTGTCTCTGCAGTGCCTGCTTCTCAGCGGCAGACAAAACAGTTTGTGCTTTTACATCTGATTAATGCAAACCAAAGCTGTGATTAAAACATCCTTGAATTCTTCTGTCATACGGCACAATTTAAAATTGTGAATTATCCTTCAAAACAGCACAAGTGGTGCAATTGCACATTAGCATAACAGCAAACCTTATTTACACAAGCACAAATGTTGTGTAAATTGGCCTTTAAGTGGGTTTTAAATGGCAATCACTTGGTAGGTGTTTTCAGAGCTGCTAAATAAAAAAAAAAATAGCTATGGTGCAATATTTTACAAATGAATACTTTTAATGGGCCTATTTTCAATTGAATTGACTATGAGAACAATGAAGGCAGAAAATGACAACAGTTATTTAATCTGGGATGCAATATAAATACTGGAACATTTTTAAATTGTTCAGCATCTTGTAGCAGAAAGTATTTGTGAAAGTCAAGTGGTTATTAAGCTTATGAACTCCCTGCTTTGCCTTTCTATCATGTGCAGCCATAAGCTTGGGGACAAACACAGATAAGGGGCCAGAGGAATTCAGACCAGGAGTGTCTGGTTTGGGGGTTTTCACAAGGCACAGACAGAACTGATTATTGCTCCTCAGGGTGAGAAATGGCTCTCAATAGCTACAGGGGGAAAGGGCTCCAAATCAGAAATAATCCCCAAATCCCAATGGTCACAACCAGGGCACGGGTCTGCGGATGGGACCCACCTGAAGGTACTGAAGGAGCAGGTGGGAGTGCTGGCAGAGCCTCTCTCCATCATTTACCGCAGACCAGGCTCGCTGAGGAGCTGCTGGGTGACTGACTGGAGGTCAGGAAATGTGATGCCATCTACCAAAGGGCCAGAGGAGGGATCAGGGCAGGGACTGTCCCTCTGTACCCAGCACTGGTGAGGCCACACCTCAAAAACCTCCTTCAGTGTTGGGTGCCTCACAAAAAGAAGGACATTGAGGGCTGGGGTGAGTCCAGAGAAGGGCACAGAGCTGGGGAAGGGTCTGGAGCACGAGCCTGATGAGTGGGGACTGAGGGGGGCCCAATCTGGACAAAAGGAGAACCAAGGGAGTTCGTGTTCTCTGCAGCCTCCTGACAGGAGGAGCCAGGGTTGGTCTCTCTTCTCCCAAGCAACAAGTGATAGGATGGTGGGAGCACCCTCAACTTGTACCAGGGGAGGGTTAGATTGGACATCAGGAAAAAATTCTGCACTGAAGGACTGTGAAGTGAAAAGCATTGGAGCTGATTGCCCAAGGATGTGGGGGAGTCAGCATTCCTGGGGGGGCTTAAAAGATGTGTAGAAATTGCACTTGGTACGTGTGTGCCTCTCGGATTTGCCTCTTGGATTTGCCTCTTGGATGTTTCTTCTGGGTCAGAATGGGTCTTAGCTGACTCAAAACTGACATTTGGCTTTTCCCTCTGATTTTGAGCCAAATTCTGTAAGTAACTGGTGATTAGCTATGTCTGTGTGAAGTGCTCTCCTTCACGGGCTGAAGTCCACAGAAAAGAGCATGGGAAGCAGCTCAGCATGGAGAGCTCTGTGTGTGGGACAGGGCTCAGCACTGCATGCAGTCCTGTCATACCTGAAACAGAAAATTGAGATTGGATCCATTTGAATTCAGCTGGTTAAGGAAATCTCCCAAAGCTGCTGTCAAATGCCTGGTATCAAATGCAAGGGGTAATGATGAAACAAGAACATTTTAACAGAGCACGTGTCATTTGCTCTTCTTTTTCAAGCAGCAATTATTCTGCCTGTGTACTCTGGACCAGCCATTGGAATTACACAAGCCTAAAACTTGTGTGAAATCAGAAACACGATTGACTAAGGCTTCATTCTGTGCACCAAATGAGCAGGCAGCTTGCAGTCAGCCCTGGTATATAAAGCCTGTTTGCCAGAGTGATGTTTAGAGGTTTTATGCTGTGTATTCAAGCTAATATTTCAACTGATTCTAATCTGCTTGGATTCACATCCCCAGTGGTTTCTCACAGATGAAGGATTTGAATGAATTAGGCACTAAGCAGTCCCTGATAAGATTTGGTTATTTTTGTCCTATGTTTGGCATTATGCCTCTTTTTTTTTGGTAAAATGTGCTTTTATACTCACTAGTTTCTAATTTTAAGTTTTATTTACAGTTTTTGCTTTCTCTTCTGTTTCTCCCTTAGTGACATCATGACTTGCACTAATAGTTATTTAGATTAATTTACTCCTGGGACATAGGTACATGCTAATTTTTGATGCAGCGTTTTCAGGCTTACTGTCCTCCAGCTGATGAGTTCTCCCTCTGCTCCAAGAAGTTTTCACCTGGGATGTCAGTGCCCCTGGCGCATTTCAGAGCAATGTGAACCACCACAGACCACCTTTATTCTACCTGTGTTCTTGTGGCTGTAATACTCCTTTGCCCTCCCTAATGTGCTGCTTGATGGTCCTTTTGTGCCAGGAAAGCAACTGGGACTCTGAGGAGTCACCCAAACCCACAGAAAGAGAAACGAGGACACAAAAGCACCAACACACATAGGACAATATTACCCTAAACCTCCTAGGAAATGCAGGAGAAAGGAAGAACCCAAAGTATTTTCTTGTGCCACATGGAATTTTGTTTGGAACTCTGAGCTGCCCTCCCTGGCTTCCAGGCCAGACAGAGCAGATCCCTTTGGCTGAGGGCTTTCAGTGCTTTCACACTGGCAAACCCCACCCAGATGCCAAGGGCAGCAAGCTCAGCCTCCAGGCAAGGAAAGGGATCCTCTCTGAGGCAAATCAAAGCCAAGCAGGTCCTACAGTCTTTATAACCTGTCATAAATCACTGTGCCTTATGAAATCCTTTAGATTCCTTTCCCTCCTTTTCCCACTTGAGGGCTTTTCCCAAATCTCAGAGCTCTGACGGTAAATTTCTTCTCATTTTCAGTCTAAATTTATAGCCAATTTGAATTTTATCATTTGAATATTATTTATTCATGTGCATTTGCTGTTGTGCCAACTTCACCCTTTTGCCTAAATAGATTTTCTACCTGCTGGAGAAGATGCTCCTTTGATGTATTTATAGGGAGAACTATATCACATAGCTGCCTTCATTTTGCTAGGCTAAGCAAAGCTCTCTTAAAAAGAAAGGCTTCCATTTCTCAAGACACCTTCATAACTTTTCTTTGCCTCAGTTCAGTGTGAACTTTTCTTTCCTGGATGTGATTTTAGGAATAATATTCCTTGCTTAAATGTTAAGTCTGGTGCTGTGTTGATACATACAATATTTTCTTAATTCAGTTTAAAAATATATTGTCTGATGCAGTCTAGTGCAGTGAAAAGACAGATTGCAATGTTGGATATGGACACTCCAAGCTGTCTTCTCAGTCTTGTATGACCCCCCTTTTGGAGCTGTCTTGAAAAGAATAAAAAGAATGGGCTCTCAAAGCCAAAGCAAAATTTTATGTCACTCTCTTTATCAAGAATGAACTTCAGTCTGATCTTCTGCTGTCCAAAACATCACCCAGAGCCCTGCCAAGAATGCTCAGCACAGCAGCAGCAAGCTGACCAAGCCCCATGGTTCTTTAAAAGGAAGGTTAACACTATTGCTAATAACGATCATAATAATAACAGCAGTAATAGATCCTTGCAAGAAGAAATACAATCCAATTTGCTCCATTTTTCAACTGTCTCTCCTCAGTGGAATCTTTGCCTCCAAGCTCAGCCCAGTGGAAAGATCATGAGTTCAGCCTTCCAGCAAAGCAGCTCATCCACACTTAAGCTCACGTAGACAGCAATCTCACTTTACAACTGAGGTTAATCGGTCATGGCTGATGAGCTTTGGTTAATGAAAGACCATTTATATAGTGCCCTTTGGATAAAGGCTCTACATTTCAGCATTCAGGAGAAGGTAAATGGAGGAAATAAAGAGACACGAGAGGGGTTAACACCAAGGGGTTTGTTTTCCTGCTGCTCTTTTCCCAAATAAATACTGAAAAATAAAGATTTGCTTCTGGGGGATTTATTATTACTATCTTTCCTTCATGTGTTTACTTCCTCAGACCCCAAGTGTGTAAAGGGACTTCCAAGCACTGCCCAGAAACTTGCAGCTGTCTGCATTTAATCTGAGCAGCAGTGGCTGCTTGAGATGAACATATTAAAAATTAACTGTCTGGGTTGTGCATCTTCAATCTGAACCCATCTCTAAAATTTCCAGTGTTGTTCCACTGTTTTATCCTCTAAAATAATGTAAGGTCAGAGTGTTAATCACTCATTTTTACCATGTTGCTAATGCAGCTTTTAAATTTCAGCCCTGTTTGGTTTTTTTTTTCCCTGTTATGCTGAAAGCAATATAAAAATAATTAAAAAGAAACTTTGCTTCCACTGTTCTGCACCGGTACCCAGCGCTACCTGGCAGACCTTTAAAGTGTCGATTCTGCATGACTAATTGATTGCTTCATCTGGGGTTAATTAATTAATTAGTAGCAGAGCTGCATTAAAGATTGGAGGCATTCAGAACTCCCATAATGGACGGGAGCTTTATTAGTACATAAAATGAGTGTTTAAAATCCACACAGCAACTAATACGCTCTTGAGGCTTTCATTAAACAAACCTATAAAATTACTTGCTTCATTATGTATTTTAGTTACTTTCTTCACATTGTACGGTATCTCTTCACCTTTTTCTTTTGCCAGCCAGTTTTAAGTGCCTATTTGAAATCAATTTCTCTAATAATGGGCTTAATGAGCTCATCAATTAAGGCTGCCATAATGGAATGTAACTGTGTGGTTTCAGTTATCAGTTAAACTCTGGAACTAATTTCCATGCTTCATCTATCAAAAATGATTGGCTAATATTGTTTAGCTTCTGCTTTAGGATGATAGGGAGACCCCGGGCCCTTCCTCACTAATGTCCGAGGGGCTGAATTTCTTCTTGGAGAAGCAGAAAGGGAGGGAGGTGAGCAGGGATGGAGGGAACAATGCATGGAGAGATTTGGGCCTCTATCTGGATCTGGAGCAAGTGTGATCTTGTATTTCAATGCCAGCATGGTAATTAGTAGTAATGGATTACATTTTCAGACGTATTAGATAAAATGATCGTTCCACATGAAAAATCCCATTATGAGTTCCTTACCTCTCGCTCCCTCTGCCTCTCTCCTGCTTTTGCTTGCTCTCTCCATTTTAATAACCACTGCCCTTTTCTGTGACCCCTTTAAATAATGGCATAAATGGTCAATAGACCTAAACATATAAATATTTCCTTAAAACAATGCCCTTACATTTATAGCAGCCAAACCTGAATGTTGGGAAGTGCTTTCTCTGTACAGGAACGAATAAATACCTCACCAAGCATGAACATCTATCAAGCCAAGAAAAACCCCACAATAAATGGAGAGTAAAAAAATATTTTAGGAAATATCATTAAAAAGCAGAAAAAACCCAGAAAATCACAGTTTTTAATTCCCGTCTGTTTAATTTATGAATACTAGGAATATTCCTCTGTTCTTGCTATTAAGATTAGTTGTGTCCAGGTAAGCACGTTATGTGGTTTCTAGCTGCTGGTGGGATTTTACTGATTTTATTATCTAATAAAAACTTTCCAGGTTAACAGTAACAAAATTTGGCTCACAACCCAGATGTTGACTGAAATTTTAAAAACTCCTTAGCTGTCAGAAAGGTTGTGTGAACTCTGTTGCGGCTGTATTTGCTTCTCCTACAACGGAGTTTATGCTCTTCTAGGCATTGTCCATGTGTTGGTAAGGGATGAAGGAGGAAGATGCTTACAGGGAGAATGGCTGGAGGTTGGCTGGAGGGGAGCAGTAGGGATTTTTTTAATATAGGCCCTTTAGATTCAGTGTAATGGGTTCCTTTTCAAGTAAGTGGCTTGAAACCAATGGCACTGTGTGAGGGAGAAGATTGCATTGAGGTGTCTGAACCTGGCTGCTACTTTTATTTTTGAGACATGAAAATTCTGTGTTAGTGGGCTATTACCCAGTAAAACTCAAAACTGGAAAAGCACAAAAGTACCAAAAACACCACCTCAGAAGCAGTCCAGCTGAGAATTATTCCTCAAGCTTTGTTTTAGAGAGCCCAGGAGGAAGGACGACTTTCAGCAGGTTATCAGCTGGAGCAAACCAAAGGAGGCCTGTGAAGGTACAGGAGGATTTTGTGAAGATTTCCTTCTCTAAGGGAGTGATTAGTATCTGGCTGTTGCTCTGAGAGTCATTTTGTAATTGATTGTGCATTAATTTTCTGGCTCTGATCTTGCACCAGCGCTTACAGTTGACTTGTGTGAACTGAGTGTGTTATTTTTATCAAGTAAACTTTCCTTGCATTAATAAAATTAATGCTGCAAAGATTCTTCTTGTGGAGCAGCAAAAATTGTGGCAAAGCAGAAAAAAATGTAGTTTTCAAACACCTTTATAGTAATCATAATTTTAAATAATCAAGCTCTTCAGCATGAGAGTGAGCTCTGTCATACAGGTAAGAAGCATTTTATTTTCAAATAAACAAGATTACCAAATACTTTAAAGATAGTCTTTGGTACAGAAATTTCATATGCTTTTATGTTTTTCTTCAAATTAGATTTTATAGACAAACAGGGTGATGACAAAGGAAATTTCAAGTAAAAAACTCCAAGCAGGTCCTATAATTTACTTGTGTATTATTAACTATTTTCATGATTTATAATTTTTCCAAGAAAAATGTAAAGAAGTATTAGTGAAGGTTGTACCTAACTGAAGATTTAATGCCTCCTCAGTTTCAGTTTGGGATGACAAAACTTGGGAAGCCCAAAATTTAAAAACTAAAGAAGGAATCCTTCAGTTGCATGTTTTATATCATAGAGGAACTAAGAGTCTTAAGCTCAGTTTTCTTTTCCAACTGAGATGATTTTAATGTCTCTGATGTAATGTAGCTGTAACACTTGTAAAGCCAATGTTATTGCAGTGCTGCAATTTATAAAATCACAGACAAAGAGAAGTGCCAGTGATAGACATAAGGTCCTACAGTTAAATCCCATGCTCTGAACTATGATTCAGCTCCTGATTCTTTTGCAGATTCCTCTGATCATTCAGTTTTTAAAATCCCTCACTGCCTGACTAGTTAGTGGGGATGGAGAGAGCCAATTGTCTGCCATTCATCTTTAATTCTGCTCTTGTAAGAATTTTTCTATCTCTTTGGTTTTACATTTACAAGCAGGCTGAAAACTCAGTTGCCCAAGGACAACCTCCATGGAGTCCTTGCCTTCCCCACAACACTGCAAGGAGCTTTTGGGGGCTGTGGTTTGCCCCTTTCCCTCTTGCAGGTCATGAACAAGGTGGGGAGGATCTGACAGGGGGACCAGTCTTTTTTACAAGTCAAGAACCATGGGCAGCAGCATATCCTCAAAAGCAGAGATCTGCTTTGGCAAATCCTAGAGTAGGAGAGGACTTGGTGAGCTCCAGTATTTTGCTGCTGGTTTGTAACCTTGAGGGCAGAAAAGCATCATTTTCACACCTTGTCTTAGGACCTGCATTGGCCTTCGCTCTGCTTTATCCATCCCATACTCTTCAGCTTTCATTATTTTAAAGACAAGGTGCCTTGTAACCAATTCCAAAGGAGATAGCAGGCTTATTCTGAATCCTTGATGGCTTCTCCCCCCTACATTCTTCCCTTTAAAATAATATTGCTATTATTAGAAGGCATTCAAAACAGGGAGACAGTGTCACTGTCCACCAAGGCTTCACTCTCTGTGCTTAGATATGTGCTATACCTTTGCCACAGGATAAGAGAAAGGAGACATGGCAGGCCTCAAAGCTGTGCATGAAACAGCTCTAAATAATAGTAATAATAGGTATTTTTAAAAGTCTGTCTTTTCGGGTTGAGTGGGCTCTGTGTGCCCCATTTACGCCTTTTTAATTCTTGAACAATAGCTGTGGGGTTTCTTTCCCTGCAGCACAGGAGCGAGGTTAAACATTATTTCTGTAACAGCCTTTTGTTTCCAGCTCCCATGGAGAGAGGGGGGAAAAATTGAGATAAAGAAGTGTTATTAAAATTGTGACACACGGCTCTGGGAGTACGTTAAAGATAGAAGGAGCCAGGACGTCAGGAAAGAAATAATGAAATGCAAAAATCACCCAGACTGACAATTGGGAGCCTATGTAGCAGCTTAGCCTGTTGGTCCAAGGCTATTTGTCATAATCAGCAGCACTTTTCTCATTAGCAAAAAGCCATTACCAGTGGACTTTATCAGCAGCTGTGAGTTATCAAGGGGCACACAGCAATCCTAGCGTGCAGTCGTGGGGTTCAGCCGGGGTCCAGCTGCTTTAATAAGCCGCCAACTCTTTCCCCAAGTTCCCAGTCAGGTGTCAGTGCCATTCCTGGTGAGGCAGCCGAGTGCAGTGCATTAACCACCTCACTGCAGCACCTGCCCACTGCCCAGCACGGGGCCGAGCCTCCGTCCTCCTCCTGCTTTGCCTTCCCTCACAGCCAGCCCAGGGCTCCCACCCAGCTGGGCCATGTCGGCCCCACTTGCCTGGGCCAGCCCTTTCCCTCTCCTGCCTGCCTTGCCTTCCCTTCCCTCCCATCCCAGGGCTCCCACCCAGCTGGGCCATGTCAGCCCCACGTGTCTGGGCCAGCCCTCAGCCCTTCCCTTCTCCTGCCTTCCCTTCCCTTCCCTTCCCTTCCCTTCCCTTCCCTTCCCTTCCCTTCCCTTCCCTTCCCTTCCCTTCCCTTCCCTTCCCTTCCCTTCCCTTCCCTTCCCTTCCCTTCCCTTCCCTTCCCTTCCCTTCCCTTCCCTTCCCTTCCCTTCCCTTCCCTTCCCTTCCCTTCCCTTCCCTCCCAGCCCAGGGCTCCCACCCAGCTGGGCCATGTCCTCCCCACTTGCCTGGGCCAGCCCTTCCCTGCTCCTCCCCTGCTCTCTTCCAGGCTGCTCAGCCTCCTTGCAGCCACCAAACTGCTCTTCTCTTTCTTGCTCCTTCTTCTCCATCTCCTTTCCATATAAAGCCCAACCTACTCCTTCCTCTTTGGCCTCCAATGGAGGTGCCATCCCATTCCTGCATGTGAGCAGTACAGGCTGGATTTTGCAGGAGTGCCTCCAAACCTGTTCCAGCTGTTGTTGGTCATCTAAATTGTTGTTGACTTGGCTGTGTCTGAGCTCAGAGGGAGATTTTCCTTCTCTGCTCTGTGTTGTGTGTATCCTGTGAGATGGATAGTCCCATCCTGCCCTCTTAGGACATATTTAGACTTTTCTTTTCTGTAAGTATTCTCTGTGATCTTTTCCAGAGGTCATGTCTTGTTTCCAACAGTCAACTAGAGCAAGAATTTCCCTTTTTTCTGTCCATGCTGTGCTGTCCCCATGGCAGGAGGCGTAGAGCAGAGGTGGCCCATGGCAGGTTGGGCCTAAAGCAGGGGCAGGAGCAGCTTCCAGGCTGGGAAAATGGAGCTCAGCACCAGCCTGACGCACAGGTACCCTTTCAGGGCTGCTTGGGTAGAGACATCCAGCCAGAGGAAAGAATGATTCAAAGCTTCATGAGGTGCATCCAAAGCGTCCTTTTATCCCAAGGAAGGCAGTGTGCCTCCCCTGCTCTCCTTTTCTCCAAACAGTAGTAAAATAAATGTTTTGCTTAAGCTGTTGTAAGGAACTCTTCCTTTGAATAGGAGGAAGTTCAAAGCAATTCAGTGCCAACTGCACTTTCTTCACTGTGACTGGAGTGGGAAATTTGAGACATTTTAAGATAATACCAAATAGTAGATTGGGCAATGCACTGGGAGGTGAACATGTCCATATGGGCATGGTGCTCAGAGAGCTGCTCCACCAGAGCCACCTGGAATCATTACAGGTCATGAACTGAAGGACTTGAGTGGATCTAAAATCTAATGAAGTCAGTGAAAAGCCTCTCATTGACTTCAGGAGACTTTGACAGAGGTGCTAATTGAGGGGAAAAAATATAATCTTACACAAAGCTAAAAATGGTACTGGTACAAACAAACCCCTGCACTTGAGATGTGGAAATTGATTTAAGGACATTCCTATTTTCCATCCTGTGTTTAAATTGGATCTAGACACATCCTTAGCTATACTAATTTAAATTGCTGCACAATCAAACTTAAATAAATAATTGATGCTGTCAGGGATGAGAAAACATCTGCAGAGACCATGGGTAGCAGCAATTTCACCTTGCATTGGAATTTGCCATTTGGATACCAGCACTGGAAGAGGCTCCCCTGCAGAGGCATGGATTCAGGGCACAGTTATCAAACCTCCTCTAGACACTGAATTGTTCAACAAATCTGCTGGTTGCCCTTTTTGGGGTATAACAGGCGCAGATGAATGAGTTTGTCATGGACTTCAATTATATAGAGAGGTCAGATCATCCTGCTGTGCCTTGTTCCACTGTCACCTCTCCTGCACCAACATCAGAAATAAAATCTCAGGAAAAAAATTGGATCTTGAGTGACAAAACACTTGTTTAGCTTTGAAAATATTAATGATGTTCTGACTTTATAGGAGATTTTTGGTAGTATAATGCCATCTTTTTTTTTTCTTTTTTTTAAATACAGGACTATTGCACAAGTTGGAAATCCATTCATTATTGCCTACATTGTGCACCACGATCTCAGATAGGCTGTAGGAAATTTTTACCACTATTGTCCTATGGTATGGGTAAGTAAGAGTCTCATTTGATGTGGAAAAATACTAAAAACATCAACAGGTTCCAGCTTTTGCAAACTGGAAGGAAAGGCTTAAAGAACAGGCTACCTTCATGCTTATGTTCTTTCATTCTTATTTAAATTCTATGAAGTATTTTTGAGGTATTGCCTGGGCAATCCTGTTGTGGGATTATCCAGGGAATATCCACTCCTTTGGAAGCGTTGCTGCTTGGAAACATCTGCCAAGAGCTTGTTCTCCCAGGAAATCCACACCAAACCACTGGCCAGGTGACCACTGGGTCAGTTAGAAAGGGCTCAGGGACCAGACTTTTGTAGATATTACTTTTCCTAATATTAGCTGTCCAGGCAAAAAGCCTTCACTCTTTTTTTACCTCTCCTCCCCACACTTTTGGGATTTATATTTATTTTTAACAAGTAAGATGCTGGTAACAGGCGGCTGAATTTAATGATCATTGTAGGTACTTCAAACTGAATTATTCTGTCCTGTAATATGCATATTTCACATATATGTATTCTACTCTCTGAGATTCCAGGGGGAAAGCAGGTTGTTCATAGTTTGGAAAAGTTGTCAATTTATTTGCACTGCGAAGAGCTGAGATGTGAGCATCTGAAACAGAAGCAAATCAATTCTGGCTCAGCAGGGAACAGCGAGCACCCATTGATCCTCCCGCAGGGGTGAGTGCTTCAGGCAGGAGGGGGGGAATGGGCCCCGAGTGCATAATGCAAATTCCAGCAGATTGCCTCCATTCAAGGGAAAATCAAGGACAAAAAAAGATTTTTCTTCTGCTTCCCATGGTGATTTTCCTCAGTGCTTTTTGGTAAAAACACAGTGGAGTTGACCTTGGAATATTTTTACCTCTAGTAAATTTTAGGATTCACTGCAGGAGGGTGAATGTAATGTGGTGGTTTTAATATAAGATGTTTTACACCTCATTTGGGGTATTTTGTCTAATGGTCTCTGTCTTTTGGATCTGTGCAGCTCTATACCTCAGGATATTGTTTAATACTGATTTTCACATCCTAAAAAATACAAGAATCTGCAGGGAAAATGCTGCAATTTCAATGAAATAATAAACATCTTACTTTTGAAATGTTCATAAGAAAGAACCTGATCATTATATGGCATTTATGTAAACCTGAACTTTTTTGTTATTGAGCACAGAAAATAAATAATCTTATTATTTATCTTGCACATTGGTCCACTTTAATCCAAACTGATGCATCTTGTAAATGGGACTGTAATCTCATGAGAATCAGCAAAGGAATTGTTCTCAAGAGACAGAAGCAGAAGGCAAGAACTGGAGGGGAAAATCACTCACTTTCCTTGATCAGTACTAGTCCAAAAGAAAAAAAAAAAGAGAGAATGATCATATCACATCTATACTTTTGGACAGATCTATAACCAAAGAGTTGTGATACTAGGGTTATTAAATATTTTGGATAATACACATTGACCATGCAACCCATTTGATTCTCTCTTCAAGTCTGTTCCTTCATTTTTTTCCCTGAAGATTCCTGAAATTCTTCACAGAGTAGAGAAACAGCTCACCTTTTGTTCAGACTTAAGTGCAGCAATCACTAATATCTTTATTATTATTTTGCATAGACAGCTTGTGCAAAACAATGTTTAACTTGGATAAATGTAAGCAATGTATGATAATCCTAGATGTTGCTATAGAATGAGATGAAAGGGTCTGAGCAATGCTAAGAAAAGTATAGAAGTATTAATGGAATTCCAACAGAAGGGAATAAGTTATATAACACTGCTGAAAATGTAAAAGTCTACTTCTTATATTAGAAAAATACCTTACAGCACTTGGCTCTGCTGCCAAGTCAGCGATTAACTTTGTGACTTAAGCTGTATTTCAGTGTCTGGCTGAGCAGAGGTGAATATTCACAGCTGCCCCTGGAGTCTGAGGGCAGAACCACATCTGGGTCAGCAGCACAGTGCCAGGTGTGCTGCAGCCACTGCTCTGCCCTGCTGGACACAAAAACAGCCCCTATGTGAGGTAAGGGATAGCAATTAATAGACCTGTGTTAATTCAGTGTGCGGCTATAGACAGCTCAGTCTCAGCTGTGGGAAGAATTGAGTTAGCAAAGCAGTAAAAAATGCAACAGGTTGAATGAATTCTCCTGGTGTCAAAACCATAATCCTAAAAAAGTACAGCTTAAATTAAGGTAGAATTTAGATTTGGTAACACAGCCTGTGTCCAGAGGCACTGGTTTATGGACTTTGTGCCAACCACAGACCAGCCTAGAGAACCCTGCAGCTCTCCTTGTGCAATACAAACACTCATGCAGCAATTCCCCAAGCTTTTATGAAAGATGCAGGTGCATTTTTATGCATGCTGAAGCTTCTGAAGGCTCTGTGTGTGTGTGACTGTGTCTGTGTATCAGCTCACATGCCACCAGCATCTCCAAGCAGCACTGTTCCTTCCAAAAGAGAAGTGTGTGTGCACAAACATGGTCTTTGTAATTTATTCTGCACATTCGCAATATTGAGAAATTTTGAGTGGCTTGGCTTTCCTGGCAGAGCTGATGCCGTATGAGATCCCCTTTTATAAGGATGACTGAGTGATGCAGAGAGTTTAAGTGACAGTTCATTCTCTTCTAAGCTTCCCCTCAGCCAGTCTCAATTTGCAGAAGGAGATGGAAAGGGAAACAGGGAGTGAGATACTTTATAAAGACAAAAATCACAGATGTGAGGTGGAGAAGACCCATTAGACCATCCAGTCCACAGACTTCCAGGAAGAGGATTTACTTTATGTAATCTGCCAGGGCATTCTCAGGAGTAAAGATGACAGTGGGATCAAGAATCACTAATGGAGAAGAAAGTGGTGATCAAGAGGAAAAGTCCAGATGTGATGGGAGTCTGTCCCTCCTTAGATCTATTCTCACCTTGCTCTACCTCCCTGTACCACATCAGAAAGCTGGAAGTACCTGGAAACACAGGTGATCCCAGACAGATCGTAGGGAAGTGTTCCCAGTGACTTCTGCTACTGTTTCTGCAATCACTGTGCCTATTTTTATTGGAAGTATTACAGAACACTGCCCCTTTGGCAGTCTCCATGGATTTCAGTTCTTGGAACCTGCTTGGATTCTCTTCCAAGTTGCTTTTCTTGGAATCCTAGATTGTTGCCCTTGACTTCAGAAAGTATCTGATTTTAGACTGGATTTTGAAATATCAGCTATGAAACGAGAGTATTAAGGAGGGAAACAACCAGTAACACCCACAGTGATATGATCTAGAGTTAAGCTTATGTAAAATTTTTTGGCAGTGATATAAAATTTCTCTCTGATGCCCCCTTTTCAGTTTCTTCTTATCATCTGAATCCCCTTATTTTCCACCTTCAGCTTTGTCTCCATCAAGTCCTTTCCTATATGTCACTGCTTCTCCATGTTTTTGTCATGTTTTTTGGACAATCTTCACTGAATTGATAGGATCAGAGAAATTTCTGACTAGTTTTGTGAAAACAGGCAGGAAAGAAGGGAGTAACCCTTTGTGGGAAGGGGTTACCTGTTCTGAAAAGCCTTCTGAAAAGAAAAATACATGGAAATTAGTGTTGAATTTTATGTCTAAGCTCATCCTTGAGCATCATGTAAGAGGCTCTGCTGCTGTGTGACACCTTCAAGCCTTAAGGTTGAAAATGCACTCCCTGCATTTTACCACACTTCCTTTCTTAAGATCTCTTAAAATTTCAGGTTATTTTGAAACCCATATTCTTGTTCAGATTTGCACAATCAGAAAATAATCTCTAAATAAGCAGAGAATATCTAATATTTCAGAGCTTTCTGCTTTATCCCAAAGCAGCCGACCCAACCTTTAGTTTCACAAGTGGCACAATTTCCCCTCCTGCTCCCAGGGGTGTGCCAATGAGAAAAGGCTGCAGCCTCAGTCTTTATTATTGCACCTTATCATGCTCAGGTTTTCTTGTTTATTCTCCCCAGGATTTAAAAATCTTGGGGACCAAATCATGGAACTGCCTAATCAGTGGTGAGTTAACAAGTGCAGCCTCCTGAAAGGAACAGAAGTGCGTGGGGTGCAGCAAATTCATTGTGACAAATTTCTCTTTGAATAAAAACAAGGAGTCTTCAGCAACCTGCAGTTCAGGACCACGAGAAATAGATAAGGTTTGCACATTCCCAGAAGGTTAATGGGCTTTGGCGTCCACAGCAAAGTGGGGAACACCAGAATAAAACCTGGTTTCTCTGAAACCCCCAGGGCTGCTCTGCAGGCAGTCAAACTGAGGATGGGGCAGCTTTCATGAGTGCTCCCATCTCCCACCCTGTCACAACAGCACACACAGACTTGTCTCTTAGGTATGGAGGTCTTAAAATATTACAAAAGACACCTTGCCCAGGCCAAATATCTTGGGCAGGTTTTGCCAGGCACAACTGGCCTGGGGAGATGATTGTCACAGAATCACAGGATGGTTTGGGATGGAAGGGACCTTAAAGGGCATCGCCCTCCAGCCCCCTGCCATGGCAGGGATGCCTTCCACCACCCCAGGCTGCTCCCAGCCCTGCCCAGCCTGGATCCAGGGGCATCTGCAGCTCCTCTGGGCACCCTCACAGCAAAGAATTTCTTCCTAACATCTGCTCTGTACCTGTTCTCAGTTTAAAGCCATTCTCCCTTCTCCCATCACTACACGCCCTTGTAAAAAGTCCTTGTAAGAGATGTGGCGCACACTGCAGCCAGGACAATGTCAGGCTGCCCTTGTGTTACACATGCATATGCAAGTTTGAATTTCTCGCAAGAAAACAGGTTCCATCCCTTGAAGAACTTTGCCTGAGAACAGTACAGACAGTTGGAGCAAAGGAGGGACCAGCCTGGGCCAGATGAATGCCAGAACCCAGTTCCTGCTGATGGCCAAGACCAGCTGCCTACAGGGACAGAGCCCTGCAGGAGCCCAGTCTTTGTTAGGGTAACGTGGGAAAGGATAAGCCTCATTCTAACCTTTAGCGATTAGAATTGTTTTCAAATCCAAAACAGTGCAACACACCTTTCTGGTGTTGTGTCTGTCATTCCAGCTGTACTCTGAATGCTTTTTATTAGCAATATAAAGCCAATACTGCATAAAGATGATTTAAAAGAAATTTGTGTGGATGCAAGTGCTGTTGTCTTCACTGCAGGGAAAGAAAAAAGACAAACCCCCTTCTTTATTCCTAGGCAGCGAGACAGCAATCAGAGACATACACCTTATGGTAAATTAAGAAGTTTTACAGGGACAAAAATAGTAAAGAAACTTCCTCAAAATGGCTGCAGGAGCCTTACCCCACTGAAGCTGACAGGAATGTGTCTATATATGTCCAAATGTCCATGCATTTCAGACAGGCTCTATGAGACTAGTCAAATGTTTCATTAATATTCCAATGTTAAATAGTTTAATTATTTTCCTTCTTCCCATGTTAAATCTGAGAGTCTAACAGAAATGAAGCAAACCCATAAAAAGGCTGGATTTTTACTGGTTATTTCCCTTTCCCATGGAGCTAAATAGAAAACAGAGGAATAAAGCCTGTGGCTGTGACAGGGTTAATAGTAAAGACTTTTTTTTTCACTTTGAAATGGCTCCATGGTTCGAGAATGACTCTTTGCTTCCCCTCTTAATCTGTATTTTACGAGTGAGAAGCTTTGCATTATGCAAATCGTTAGATAGGAACAGGTGACATTTCAGCAAAGAACATGATCAGCGGCCCGGGCCTGGATTGGGCTGCTGATTTATACATTAGTATTTGTCACAAGGATCCCACTACTTCACACCACACTCTGCAATTTGCTTTTCTATTTTTTCCTCCCCACAATCCTTAAGGTGGAAACTTCATCAAAGTATTTAAAACACGCTGCTTGGAGCAAAGGGAGCTGGTTTTGTTTTGGAATCAGGACTGAAACAGCACAGTCGTGTTTTGATGGCTGTTTGCTGGTGTTAATTGTCACTCTGTGCTTTAGGCTTGCTGGAGCTCCTGCACATCTGCACAGCTCCAGATCCAGATGTGCTGCAGCAGGGAAAACCCTCTGGGAGTCCACTGGCCCTACTGCAAAATGGGGAAATCTGAAGGACAACCTGGACTTTTATTTAAACTTTATGAACAACATCTTCAAAATGAAAAATGTGTCAGAATGCAACTATTTGTTGCTCATTTTTGTTTTTTCCCTTCTGGACCTTCTGTAATGGCAGGCAGGCTCAATAGAGATTGATTTGTATGCCATGAGATACGTTTTGGACTGTAAATTATTTCTGAAAAAAAAAAACAACTTATTGGAAAAAAAGGAAGAGGATTTACTGCCATTGAATTTAAAAACAGGAATAGTTGTTTTTCTTCCTTTCATCTTCTAGTTCTCTGCCACGTTTTGTTTTTTACTTTTACAGTGGTTTTTCTCCTGCCCTGCTAAAACTTTGAATTATAACAGCAGCTTAAATCAGGGGACAGGAGAGGTTGTTATGTCATTCAACAGCAAGTGAAAGCAATGCTGTTTTCAGCATCGTGTCTGTGTGTCTGTGCTGCTCTGCAGGGACAGGAGAAGCGCGTTTGGTGTGCAGGGCATGCTGTGAGCAGCACAGCAATCACACACCAAAGGCAGCACGGCAACACCTTTACCCAGATGCAGATTGCTCACTGGGTTTCACAGCAGCCTGCAGTGCAAATATGAACTGCTGCTCTTCTTTTAAGCTGCCTGGCTGCCAAAGGCACTGGGGCAGGGCTGTACCCGCTCTGTGTGGCACAGAGTGTGGCAATGGGCTCAAGGCAGTGTCACCAGCAGCATTCGCTGCAGATCAGGGCACGCAGGAAGGCAGAGCCGTCGCTTTGCCCATGCGGTGATTCTGGCAGGGTCTGCTTCTCCTGTCCCTGCCTGTGCCCACCCCAGGCAGGGCCCCTCCTGCACTGGGCACCCCTCAATGGGGCGTTCTGTGTTCTCAGAGCTCAGCAGGGGCTCTGTGAAAGGCTCCTCTAAAGGCAATAAACAAATACCTGGGCTGTGGGAGCATCTGCTCCCCTCTGTGCACTGAGGCTGCACTGACTTGGGCCCTGATCTGGGCAGGAGCCGGGCACTGAGAGCTGCTGAAGCTTCTCTTCATTCTAAATCAAAGACAAATCTTTATCAAAAATAAACCTCTCTGTTTTCTTAAGGTTTTCCTAAGAGCCATGCTACTTCAGGAGGGGAACTTCTTCCCCTCCTCTTTCTTAGTCTGCTCTTTTGGCTCTTTCTTTGATGCATGCAAACACAGAACCAATTCTTCTCCTCATTGCTGTAGGGCCTTTGATATCTTACACCTGTTACAAAGGAAGAATATTAGGTCAAGTGAATAATTTTGGTTTATACCTTGCCATATGCTTGTGACATTAATGATTCTTAGGGGTGGAACTTGAATGAGAAGCTACCTTTGTAGCTGTGTATTCTAATTTCTCCTGCTTTCATTTATGTGGATTTTCAAGTGACATAGAAATAACTCATTCCAGATGGCCCTTTTTACCCTAAGCCTCTCAGCTATGTTGACAATTCACTGTCCTTGAAAGCCACATTTCCCTGGCCTTTGAAAACACTTCTACTTACAAATGTCTCATTTTAGGACATATGTGGAAAAGCCTCTGTTGGATACAGCATTCAGCATATGGCACTTACCTACCTGCAGTCATGTCCACAAATCCTTCAATGGGATCATATTTTACCTTGAGCTTCTTGGTTTTTACCTGGAATAATGGCTTAAGTTCCTTCTTAATGTGTTCTCTTATCTCCTTAAGGTAACTTCAGCAAAGATAAGAATGTTCTGCTGAGAGTGGCACCAGCCCATCACTCACTCATGTCAGAAATCATTACCATTTGTTAATATCATCCCAATTAAACTTTAGCTCGATCCAGATGTTCCCAGCTGTGGTGCCAGCAATGCCTTTGGCACGAGCCCCAGCTGTGGGTGACTCTCCCAGTGCTGGGGCCAGCTGTGTGAGGGCTCCTGGCGCTGGAGCAGGAGGAGCTGCCCTGGCCTTCCCAAACCTGCTCCAGGTCCTGGCACTGCTGTGTGGAAGGAAGGGAAGCACAGCCCCCAGGCCATGATGGAACACTCAGGTGGGGTTTGCTGTGGGCATTGGTTTGGAATTTGGGAGTTTGTACCCAGGCACTCCACACCAAAGCTATAAAATTACTTACTGATGGAATTAACACAGTGAGCAGTCCAGGCACAGATGAAATCAATCCCATAACAGTGGCACAAATCACACTGTGGTCATATTTAATGACATGTACAATGAATGACTGTGACTGTTTTTATAGCCATGCTTTATCTCAGATACATTTTTGATTGCCATATCAAATACTCACTGGATTTCCACAGCCTTCACATTCCACTGTGTTTTTAGGATGGGCTTTTGGGGATTGCTCCTATCTCACTAACTTCCTCTGCTTCATTATTTGTGTATCATCTCTCTGTTCATATTTTCTGTTGCTGTAACACAAACCCTTCAAAGCTCTTATGGCATTTCTTGAAGGCTGGGTAATTTCTCTCCATGTCAATGAGATTATTATGATTATCCTCATTTTACAGGATGGGAAGCTGGAAAAGAGATGTGACAAAATGCTTTGTCTGGAAGAAGGATGCTCGTGTGTATGCAAAGTTATCACTCACAGTTTTGTATTTCCTCTTTTATTTATACACCCAACAGTTTGCTGAGGCCAGAAGGTGTGAGAATGTGTCTGGTGGAATCCTTTCCTAAAGCAGGTGTGAGCAGCAGGTCTCCACATCTTTCCTCACAGAAAAGGCAGCATTATGAGCTGCAACATTTGTCATTTCATTGTTAATAAGACCCAACCACCAAAACCTCTGTATATAGAGGCAATGCTAGTTTTACTGGTGTTTAAACACAGTCATTTCTCTGATGAGGTTAAAATGGAGAGAATAAATGATACATTATTAGACTGGAGGAACTGAGGTGTCTTACCCAATAGAACCAGAACTTTACCCCAGTTCTTAAGCATCTTTCTGTAACCACAGCAGGGAATTCTTTTTGGAAACTCATGAAATTAAAGAATTTATGCCATCTGTGGATTTTTTAAAGTAACAGGTAAACACTTATCTTGGATTTATTTGTGCTCTTTCAGACGAATAAAAGTAAGACCAAATTAGTAAGAACTTTTTCATTGGTATAAATTGAACTCCTGTAGATGTTCACAGTACCAGATTCTTTAAATAACTCTTTTAATTCACTCTCTAATTGCCTAAGAAAAGATGCTAAGGAACATTAAGATGTGCACAGCAAGGTGCAGTGACCTATTTGATAGTTGGTTTTCTCTTGATAGGGTTTTCTGCACTGCCATACAGTGGTAATGCAGGTGGCACACGCCCGTGAGGACGAGCACCTTGCCATAGCCCTGCCTCTGGTCAGCCCTGCTGGCTGTGCTGGGGGCAAGAATCATCCATCCCCACTTGTTTAACACCATGGGGGAGCTGTCTTTCCATGGATGAATGCAAAAAAATTGTTATGACTGTTACCTGTGGGATACTGGTAATACAAGATAGAATGGGAAGCTGTCATTTGTCAGTATTAATCTGGAGTTTTATATATGGTGGAAGGCACTGTCTGTTTGGGGTTGTATTGTCTGTGCAAGGGAATGATGTTGACTTAATTGAAATCATCAATTTCTATCTCAAAACCTTGGATTTCTTGTTGTCTTACAGCAAAATGTCATATCAAGCCTGTTTTTCTGTTCAGAAAACCTATGAATTGTAAAAAAAATAGGTAATAAATTTGGTTCAAATACCAAATTTTTAACAGAGCTTGAAATAAGGAAGAAATCTGGAAGAAATAAGGAAGAAATATGAGATTAGTAATGGCAAGGATCTGTTGGTCTCCTTGAATTCATGCAGTGATGAGAGACCTCAGCTCTCCTGGCTGAGGCTGGCTGTCACTTCATGTGGCTGTTGTGCTATTATTGTTGGTTCTCCATTCCCCTGCCTGTTGATACAGATGGAAAGTCAATCCTTGTTTCTGCATGCTTCCTTTATCCAGGTTTGAGTTGTATTATGTTTTTTTCAACCTTGCCATTCTTGAGTTGTCCATAAAAGTTTTGGCTCACTATATATTGACTACCACAATGTCTACGGAGTTGGTTGGACTTATACTTTGAAATAAAATGTTAGCTAATATATAAACCATAACTACATATATAATTCATAATTACAGGTGCAAGAAATTACATACATGGCCAACATCACAGGGAGTTGTTACTGTCTCTTTACTTACCTACAGAATTATGCATTAACCAACTTTTTCCTCAGCTTGCTAAAAAATATTAAAATAAATTATGTTTTTCCAAGCAGTTGAGCTAGTTCATCATAATAAAAGCAGAGGAAGCACAAAAAAGAGTTGCTGTCTTGTGGCTGTGTGTGTGTGCTGGTTTAACAGGTGTGAAATGTGCTCCTGATGTGGACTGAAGAGAAAAACCACACGGGATCAGCTCTGAGGAGCATTGTGTAGGGCTGGAGGATTTGTAGAGGCCTTGTGGGATGTGGCTGCTTAGAGAAAACGTGTCAGGGTGAGATTTCAGAATGAATTGGAGAAAGATCAAGTTCAGTGAGACTTTGATGCTTTTGGGCCCACTCATAATTCAGAGGAACAGTAAATTACATAAATATTCTAACTTTGTCTTGAAACAGGACAGAATTGATTTGGCATCTGGAACTGCCCCAACCCTTTCAGCCTTTTATGATGAGTATCAGAATCATGGCAGACTCTGATCTCCTAAAAAATCTTTACCTCAGAAGACATTTTTGCCAGTCAAAAATACAGAGATAACTTGCCTATAATGTATTTATACCATTTGCAACTCTGGATGCTGATCCTAATCCCCAGATCACAGCTTATCTGTGACAACTCTTTCCTCCAGCCATGGCAGAAAAGAGGAGAAAGTGTGCCTGCACCTTCAGCTGAGCGATAGTGCTGGGTCCCAGGAGCCTCGATGTGCAGAAGGAAAATCCTCATCTCCTGTGCTCCGTTTCCAGGCAATCCCAGCCCCACAGTGGGGATGGACAGCAGGGTTCAGGTGCTGCTCCCTCCATAGCTCCATGGTCATCTGCTGCTGGAACCAAAACCAGCAAGACTTGTGCTGCCAGAAAGGCCTGTGACCTGCAACTCCACTCTGAGATATTTGAAAATGAAGCAGGACAATGTTTTTTACCAAAGTCTCAGCTTCTCAGTGGAATCTGTAAAAATTTCCCTGCAATACACTTTACTGGCCATTACCTGATAGTATTTCTAGAGGACCTTTCATGGCAAAGGACTTGCAAGGCATGGACATACAACACTGCTCTTTCTGCAGAATGGAGAAGAGGTGAGAGAAGTCCTGTGAGGGAAACAGGACCGTGGGGCAGTGGGAAAGCCAAAATGGAGAAACTTCACCAGACAGCCTCTAAAACTTGGGTAGATCAGGCACAGCCTGGATTTTAAAGGTTTGCCCAAACTGACCTTAGAACAATGGTAAGCTAAGGGGTGATTTGAGCATAAGGATTTAAAGCTGTGGTTTGAGGATCTAGGTTGATAAATCACATAATTATATAGTAATTATTAATTGAGTATTGCCACAGAAAGTAGGGAGTTATAATGGTTAGAATGACTTATTTTGCCTTTGCTGAGGTTGCTGAAGATGCATCTTATAGGAGAAGTTCCTGTAACTCGTGAATTGTTATAGAGATTCCACCTTAAATGGATTTTATCAGCCTGTGCAGCGGCAAGCCCAGGCTAATATTGGCTCCAATAAAGAACAAATCAGTGCCCAACTCGACTCGTCTTATCGCACAGTCAAAACTGATGGCTGCAGAAGTCATAAAGATCCCATTTAATCTCTCGCCTATCTATCACTGTGAATGTCTTTATCCTCTTTGTGCAGTGGTAATATCTGCTCATTATGAAAGCAAAATAGATCTGGCATGAATAAAAGCGGAATGAAGTGCTCACTTTGATTTTGACAGCATGATCAGTGGAAGCAGTAATCTGTGAGAATCAAAAGGGCTAAATTATTCCATAACAGTAATTTGAGGGAACAGCTCAGAGCATACACATCTGCTTTCATATATTGTGACGTGCACTGATAAAACATCCTTCCCAATTTTCTCTCTCTGTGCTTGACTAATCTGCAACAGCTCTCACAATGTCTAATCACGCCATCAAAAGGGAGAAGAAGTTCAATGGAGACTCAAATGAAAGAAGATTGGAAAACTATCCTCAATTGAAATTACATTTGTAAATGAGCCATAGTTTTTCTGTTCAGAGTGCATTATGGCAAATCTGCCTGAAGAAGTAGTTATGCTGAAGAACAGCAACATGTATCTAGATTGTATTTATTCCATTACTGCTCAAGTGAAATTATGGGAGCTTGGAAGCCCTGGGGCATCTTTTCAAAACTGATATGCCAAATTCATAGTCAGATTCCTGTGGTATAATTATAACATCTCTGGCCAGCTGAAAGATTCCCAATACATATAAATTACACAGCCAGGTTACAGTTACACTGTAAAAGGTTTTTTCTCCTTAACATTCCTGTTATGGAAGATTTCTTCCTGTATTTGCAGCCCGGGCCATGGCCACACTTTTTTCACTTTCTTCCTTTGCTCATGACATTTTTGGAGCTAGTTGACCAGGCCTATAATATACTTGAATCACTAAAACTAAGGTCACTTTGAAGGTGAATTGAGGATGTATCCAGCTGATCCCCATGGACAAAACTATAACGTGAAGCATGTGTGAACTGGTGTGAAATATATGTGCCACACAGATTAAAAGTTAAATATTCACATTAAAGCTCCTCTACTGAATATTCACATGTTGGTTGTTGACATGCTCTTAACACATGATGTAAACCTCTTCTTCCTAAAACTTACGTGCCTCATTTCTGATCTTTGCTAATTGAAGTCTGTCCTCTGGCCCTGCAGCCTCTGAAGACACATTGCCACCCCTGCAGGGCCCTCACTCTGGGGAGCTTCTCCTTCCCTTCAACATCTGCCTCCCTTCAAGCTGCAGGATTTGCCAGCCAAGGTGTTGAACCTCTCTGTCATCCTGATTGCACTCACACGCTGCTGAGCTCCCTGAAGCTGGCAGCGCTGGGTAAACCTCACTGTAATGAAGCACCAGTGATGAGCCTCTCCCTGTGCCTTTCTTCCTGGTATTGCCAAAAACATTCAGAGTGCTCCTTTGTAGGCTGTGCTCGGGCCCAGTGGTGCAGCTCCCTGTGCATTCCTGTGATGAGGGTGAACCCCCAGATCTGGCAGGGCACAGGGAAGGAAATGGTTCTGCTGCCAGCTGATGGCATTGCTTGCTGTTCTGTTACACGCTTGGGAAAATCTGAAAATATGAACCATTTGAAAATATGAACCTAGGAAAATATGTCTGGACATCACTCTGCAAATGTTTATGGTGAAGCCTGTGTAGGTCTTACTTGCCTAAGAAAAACATGAGTGAGCAGCTGCTCCTACTCTTGATATTGTGCTAGAGCAATATTAACCACAATATTCAATACTCAGTTCTGGTTTTAGTAATTTATTTTTTTTTTACTAATTTTTAGCTCATTTTCTGCAAACATGAGTTCTTATCTAGTGATCACTTTTGCCTGGTCAGGATTTTTTCAATCTGCCCGACAGAAACTTAAGTCTTTGCAAAACTGAAGTAGTAATTTTTGAGATTACTAGGATCTGTTTTCTATCAAGAAAAAAATCAAATCAAAATTGGTTTTATTTTACAATATTTATAATAATGTAAAATATAATGAGATTTATGAAATAGAATTCTTATAATATAAAATGCACATGTCAAATTTGCATAATTTCATTAGACTTTGAGCTGAATTTAGACATTTTCTTAGGACTTGTCTTTGTACAGATGATATCCTAATGGTCTCTGGAGATTATATTTCAGCTCTTTCTTGTTCTTATTATTACTGTTAACTTTAATTCTTATCCCATAATAAAAGGTAACATTTTTTCACCTTAAACCCCTGGGATGCATCATTGTGGCCATGGCGAATGTTGAAGAATGTGGCTGAGTGAAAGCATATGTGAGATATCCAAAGAATTTTCCAGTGGCTTGCCAACTCTGGTCACTTGTTGCTTCTCATGTGTTTGTTACCCTACTATTGGACTTACTACCTTGGACATGGATCTGAATGTTTAATTGCACAAATTATTTAGTGAAATTTTCATGCTGGCTAAGTAATACAGCCTGCAATTTTTGGTGCAAGAAAAACATCAGATAAAATTGATTTTCAAGCACACAAATTTGACCACTTGTGTTGGGAATATGCACTTATTAAATCAGTGAACAGGTAAAATTTCCTGTGACAAAAAAAAAGCCCACACACCATCTGTCCAGTCATCACTTAGCAATAAGGTTTGGTGAAAAAAGAAATAAAAGCTACTCTAAAATTTTGCACAAATTATGGAATTCTACAATTTTTTAAATATTAGAAACAACTGGCTGAGTATTACTTTACTTTTGAGTATTCTGGGTTTAGTCATTGTACTGGTGGGAGGACTATTTTTGGCTAATCCTAAAATCTGAAGATCTCTTAGGAAATGTTATACCTTTTTGCTTGTTCCTGTTCCAGCCCTAACCCATTTTGAGATACATTTAAAAAAATATAACAAGGGGTGATTTTAATCTGTATGCACAAATTCTGCAGGTTGTCAACATCTCTGTTTCTGGACTGGTTCACTGTGTAATTTTCTATGGCCTGTTTACATCCAAGCCATTCCAACACAACACATATATCAAGAATTAGCTTAGCACGTTGTTTTTCTCTGCCAAAGACCCACAAAGAGGCTGTAGGGATAAATGAGCCTCTTGTGGTGATTAACAGTACAGTGATGCATGGCAGACAACTGCCGACAGACTGCCTTCCTTACAGTACTCGTGTTCATTCCTAATTTTCTCTGTGGAGAGTCAGACTCAGGGTCAGATTCAGTGGACTGAACAGGTTTATGGCTATTGCCTTGGAGAAGAAGGAAAGAAAACCAAAATATGCCGATAAACCAAAGGAAAGAAAACCAAAATATGCTGGCTAACTCTTCTGTCAGTGTTACCATGCAACTTCAGAATTTTAGACCCCCAGTCTCAGGTTCTTCTGCTGGCTGAGGATGGCTCCTGATCTCATGGCTAAAAATTGCCTTTTTCTGCTCATTTGACTAATACCTTTCCACAACAGCCTCCTGAAGAGGTTTCAGCATTGCTGTGGCATCAGCTGGGGAGCACAAGCATTATAAAAATCACCAAAAATGCTGTTGTGCTCCTTGCCTGCCACCTGTGATGAGCAGTGCACTGCATTTATCTGCATGGCAGCAGCCAGCCTGGCATTGCCTCGGCGCTGTGCACAGCTGCACGCTGGGGTGGCCATGGCAGCAGGGGCACAATAAAATGTGAGAATCAACCTACATGTTTGTGCTCTGTGCTTTGCTGAAATGCCTCCTACTGTTTCTGTAAACTTGCTTGTGACACATGGTTACTACAACTGAGATTCTTCTAATTTGCCCTTTGCAGATTTTTGGTTTTGCACATAATAATTATTACTTGAATTACATAAATAATTGAAATTAATAAAAATAAAATTGAAATAAATAATAATAAATTGAAATAAATAATAATAAATAATTGCTTGAATTACATAAATAATTATTTATTACTTGAATTACATAAATAATTATTACTTGAAGAGATAAAGATACTGACAAGTCACAGTGGTAATGAATACCTGTGAAGATATTTTGCACCAAAATAATTTGTAGTTTTCCTTCTACAAGCCAGAGGAGCATGAGATTGCCAATGTCAGTACTGTTTTTATTCCAGTTTTTAGGGGAAACTTCCCCTCCTCAAACATAATGATATTTCACAACATGATATTTTGTGTGAGCTGCATCTGAGTTTGGGCCATTTCTACATCCAATTATGAACTGCTCTCCAGCCAGTGAGGATCTGCAGGCTGAGGGTGAAAATCCACAGAAGCACAGTGAGAGTTCTCAGAAGTGTGCTTTGGTGGGTTCACAGAGTGGTTTTGGCTCTGGGTTTTGGAATACTGACTGTCCAGGGCATGTCAGTAGTGGTGTCTGAACATAGTGACATGTCTGGAGCCTTTTCTCCAAGTCCTAGGCCTTTACTCAAGGTGATTGCAAACATCCACTGCACAGAGACAAAGGATGCTGTGCTACCTCTCTGCTGGTTTAATGGCATACACTAACATATATGTTAGTTTAGTGGTTAGAGACCTTAGGCAGCCCGTGGGGGGTTTGGGCCTTGGCCACCCCTTGGCCTGAAAAAATTCAGACCAATGTTTTTATCTCTGGTCTGTGCTGAGTGAAGGGGACAGGGAACAGACTGTGCCTGAGCCTGGCAATTCCCTGGCAGAGGGAGAGCAGAGGGAAAGGGAGGATATAGCCATGCAGGCAGCGCAAGACAAACCATCATCCTCCAAATGGAACCCTGGGCTCCAGCTACTCCCAGGGCTTTTCCTGGGGATTTGCCTCGGCCACCCTGGGCAAGGCCCCAGCAGAAGGGTCTGGCCAGGCTGCAGGTGCCTTCCCTGTGCTGGGAGAGCCCAGATGTGGCAATGGGAGAGACTCCTGCCCAGGCAGCTGTGCTCCCAGCACAGGCACCTCTGTCACGCTGCTCCTGTGCAGGAGCAGCACAGCCACAGCTGGGGCACAGCAGCACCCACAGCAGCACAGATGCCATTCTGCCCAGCAGGGTGGCCATCGTGGGTTTGCCAGAACTCTGCCTGCAATAAGGTCTCAAAAGTCAGCTGTGACCCATGATTAGGTCTGAAACTAGCTTCAATTCTAGCCTGTTTCCTACTCTTGTCACACTTCTAAATGCCAACGTGCAGCAGAATTTGTGTTTGTCATAGGATTTGTGCAGTATTTTGCTTCACTTTGTACACATATTTTATGTAAATCAAGTGTTAATTACCCTTGCTCTGTATTTTGTGTTGAATATCATTTTTTTTAATTACAGGCTCCATCCCAGGTTAAGCCTGCATGCCTGTTGTTGAGCCAATTATCATAAATTCCCCTGTAACAATTAACAATATTGGTACAGAGCTGCATGTATTTTAAATGTTATAATTATGCTCAGCTCTTTTGTTAATTGGCCTATCTGACTCTTTACTTTTTATGCTGCTCATCTGCTCATTACCACAGCCATTTAATTCAATTAGCACCTTAATTAGAAGAACAGCCATGTCCAATGTCGTAGGACTTGTCAGAGTACGCGGCTTGATTAGCAAAGACAAACACACCATGCAAATCAGGCTGGAGCGTTTGGGGGCGGCAGCAATGGAAGGCAGCCAGCTGCTGGAGTGGAAAAGGAGCGTGTCTTCATCCCCCAAAGATTTGCCAGGAGACAGAAAATAAAGAAGGCATCAGACTGAGGAAGGAATAAAATAATTTACAATTCCACGAGTTAAGGCATCGCTTAACATGAATGGGGTGTAACTCCTGAGGACAGTGTCACTACTAAATTATCTCCTACCCCCAGTGCTCTTAAAAAAAAGACAGAAAGCGAGAGAGATGTGTAAAAATAACACAGTAATCTCCTACCATATCATATGTCCTTTTCAGAGTAGGAAGTCAAACCCCAAAGTCTAGATTCAAAGGGAGAGAGAGGAGGAAAAAGAAACACCCTGATCCCAGGTGTAAATACACACAGCTCCACTTATCAATGCCAAGTGAAGAGTGGGTCTAGGGTATTTCAAAATCACCCATTTGACCTAGACCCTCTCATTTAAGATAGCAGTATTGCTGAGGAGAGACACGAGGAGCTGTAGAATTGTATTAAAAAAAAAAAAAAGCACTGCATTTCCAAGAGCAGTTTAAGACTCAGTTTTGTTTTGTGCCAGTCTATTTAAATCTTTATTCCCTGCCTATTAATTCTCCTAATTAGAATTAAATGAAGCATGCTAAATTGCTAGATTAACCAATAATTAAGCAGGCAAAGCACTAACGTTTAATACACACAGGCAGCTCTTTCTCTTCTGTGATAGCACCATGTCATGCCTGCTCATTTTATTTGAGAGGAATTAAGAGGCTTGTCTTCCATGATCAACACCCCCTCCCATATTACATAAAATAAAGGCTTTCCCAAAAGGGGATCAGTTTCCAGCTAGTTATCAAGGAACCTTTGATTTTATTTTTTAATTCCTTATCTGTGAACCCTTGTGAAACCTATTTGAATCGGTTGGCTCAAGAAATCCAACAGCTGTACATATATTTAGCAGATAGTAGATTTTAATTAAAATGATATATAGTTTGTGCGGTGCTCCTTTTATTCTGTGCTATTTCTTTATTTCTGCTCATGTAATGAAGTCCTACACCTATTTCCAGAGGATGGAAGCCCCCATCCCTCCCTCTCACCTCCCCCCTGTGTCATGCCTCGCTCCTTCAATATTCATTTTACACATTTACACATCATTTTGTCTTTATGGCGTGCCCCTGCCCGTGGGATCTCTCAGTATCACACAACCCTCTGTGTGTGTGTAACCAGAGGCTGTGCACACCTGTGGTACCGCGCTAAATAGTTAATTATTGCCCACACCCACCGTGGGCACCCTTGGTGAAGGTTGTTCCTCGGGCGTGTAATGCTGGCAGGGCTGGCTCAGAGCAGGACCAGCTTGCTCAGAAGGGGGTTTGTGCGCTCAGGAAGGTGCTGGCTGTGCCTTGAGCATGGAACTCGTTCGTGTACAGAGGGCAGCAAAGGCTCGTGAGAGGGATTGCACAAAGCTGCTCAGCCCCGTGCAGCTGAGCACACATGTTCTGGTCTTCTGTTCTTTGGGGTTAAGCTGTTAGCAAAAATTTGGAATATTTCTCCTTGTTCCCTCCAGGAGCAGGAAAAATCTGATGGAGTCAGGTGTTTCTCTTGAGATGAGTATCCAGTATTGTGCAGACAGGTCCAAATTTATTTTGCCTGTGGCTTGAGCAATCTGGCTTTGAAGAGGAAGCTGTGTGGCTGTATTCAGGAGCCGTGGCTTCTGATTTGCAACCACTTTGCAGCTGTTTGGCCGCACAACAGGCAGGGTAGCACTGCCTTTGATGAAATCCTGTAACAAGAAAGGCTGGCCCAGAAGTCCTGTTCCCCAGATATACCAAACAAGAGACTGTGTGTCTGCTGTGTGTCTGCTCACAGTCCCATCTCTCTTGTGGCCAGCCCTTTGCCCCAGAGTGGATGTTTTAACAATATCTTTGAAATTATGTAATATTTGAAATATATTATATAAAATATATATAATATGAAATATTTATAATATGAAATATATGTAATATGAAATTATGCAATATTGTCCCCTTTCACTTAAAAGTAACTGTTAAAACTCCCAAAAAAAACCCTGTTAAAACTCCCAAAGTGGATGTGTTAACAATATTGTTGAAATTATGTAATATTTGAAATATACTATATGAAATATATATTCTATGAAATATGACATGAAATTATGTAATATTGTCCCTTTTCACCCTGCAGGTGAAAGGGGAAAAACTTCTGTCTTGTTTCTTCCCTCTCCAGGTGATCCTGTGCCTTTTGGTACTTGCATGAGCATCTTCTGAGTTAATTTTCTTGTCCAGTCTGGAGGAAAAGCAATGCAAGAAAATAGACTTTTTCCACTGCATTGACCTGTTGGGTCTGTACACCATAAGGCCAAATAAATATGGAGGCACCATGAGGGCCAGAGTAGGATCTGCAACTGGTAAAAACTGGCAGTGATGGGCCTCATCTTATGGTAGTAAATCAATAGCTTAGCCCAGATATCACCAAACTGCGGTTTATGTGTGTAGACACAGAGGAATATCCTGGAGTAAAATCATGGATTACGAAAGAGAACAGATTTGAGTTTATTTTATTTCTTCTCCTCAAGTGAGCGGTTCTGCTGGGTTCAGGGAAAACTGTCAGTGAAGAGATCAAAATTGCCTTATTCCAGAGATTTGGGGTTTTTTAAGAGAATTTCAAAGAATTTCAAAGCTCATGATCTCAGTTCATGCAAAGCTCTCTGAGCAGCAGCTTTCCATCAGGACAGCACAGTTTCATGTTCCTGTTCTACACACATCTCTAACCAACCTGAGCAACACCAAGTGCTTGTGATTTGGAGGTAAAGCTATGCAAATACTGCCATGTGGCTGTGTTTTTTTCTCTGTCTCTCTCACATGCTCCCCAATTTAAGGCTGTCTAAATGACCATGTGCTTGCATGCTTTGGCATAAAACTCTTTAAAGGCAATGCCAATGCACATATCTCAACATAAACAGGAGCTCAGGGCTTGCCAAGGACAATTCCTAGAGTCATGGCCCAAGACAGTTTTGAATCCAGACACGTCCCATTTGAAAATAAAATAAAATTATAACAACAGCTCAGAAGCATTAGGGATAACCATTCCCACCAAGATTTGGACCTGGTTTTGCAGTTGCTTGTACAGAGCTGCTGATTAACATGGAGAACAATAAGTGCCCTCTGAATCGGTAATGTCAAAAAATAATGGTGAGATGATGGGGCCCTGGAAACCAAGGTAAATCAAGATGTGAGTGAATGCCCTCATTTCTGTGAGGGGCCAGGCCGAGCCAGCTGGATTCCAATTTCTCAGCTGTCCTGTGGTATGAGCTGTGTGGCCCCTGTGTTAGCGTTCAAAAACACATAATCACGGAGCGATTATATGCAGAGCTTTTTATTTAAGAGCTCTGGGAATCGGGGTATTACCCAAATCTGATTCTGACCATACATCCGAAATGATAATGCTTTTATACTCTATCATTATATAACTTTCATGTTAATTATTAAACTTATATTGTTCTATTGTATACATAGATTTCAGCTAAGCTTAGCCCCCCTCTGAATTTCCAACATAGTTTCTCATTATTCTTCTTATGGTTATATAATAATTATATTTAATTACTAAACAATCATCACATTTAACAATTATATAATTTATCATATTGGTTACGCAGGTGCAGTTGATCTGGGAAAACACAAAGCCTAACATTTTAGATTCTATCTTTAACTTTTTCCAGGGCTCCACTATCACCTGCAGTACACGGCGGGGACAGCGCAGTCTGCCTTCCCTTTGTGGCTGCCTGGCTGATTGATTCATTCCTCTTCTTTCCTTCAAACCAGGCTTCCTACATGCTTTGGTGAACTCTCAGTCAGCCTCTGGTACCTCTGTGGATTCAGTGTGTGTGTCTCTGTGTGCGTGTGTGCATGCACATGTATTGCACTTCATCTGCTTGATGCAATAATATCCTGGGGGAATGTGCAGGCTGTAAACTTCTTCATAACATCCTGTTCCTGCAACTTGGAGATATTGACTCTGAAGGGAAACAATGGCATGAATAAAATAAAAATAAAAAAAGTTAATTATCCTTTGTGTTTGTAATTTAATTAAAGATGCAGTAAAGTTTTACTGTTTTTCCAGGTGATGATGTTTAGGGCTCTGAAAAGCTATTTGTGCTGGTGAGATTAAAGTGCATTTTAAAATGTTCCCCGAGCACTTTCACATTTGTTGATAGATTTTTAAATTAAACTTTAAATTGTAATCTAAATTACCTCCAACAATTCATGGTCCCTGTAATGAACTCCCACCATTCCTGCTGTCATCTGACTATGATATACTGTAAATGGTAACTGCTCAGGGTTTTACTGAATAGTGCTTTGGTATTACTGCTCTATATTAGTTGTGTGCAACACTCAAACAGAAATCAAAGCACAACACAGGTTAGGTTTAGCATAGTAACTTTATTATTTGCTGGTCTTTAGTCTTAGTGAACACTGCTACTGCTGATCATTTGAGACCTCATAGAATATACTTCCAAATAATTTTTTAGGCATTCCTGTCAATGTAGAAGTATTTGCATTTTGCCAGCCAATGGGCTTTTGGACATTAATCGTTAATGGGTAAAATAAAACTAATTGGGGAATATGAGTTCAAGTGCTCATTCGTAAAGTGACCATGGCTCATCGGCCCCTGAGGCACAATTAGAAGAAAATACTTTCCTAAATGATTGATGTAGATTCAAAGAGGAAAAGGAGATTGCACAGGGATGGTGAGAATAATTCACCACTGGCTGCTTCAGCATGTGGTGTAGGTTTGGCGAGGCCAAGTTGTTTCCAAGAGCAGAGCCAAACTTGCAAATCACTGCCTGACCCGGGGACATCATATTGCCTGAGGCCCATGGACCTGTTCCTGGGATGAAATGAAAAACCCCAAATGTCAGCTGGTCTAACGTCCACGGGAAGCTCTCAAGGATCTCAAGAACACTTACACATATGGAAAATTAGAAGGAAAATTTTATTCTCACAAAATAAGTAAATTTTAAAAACCACAAATCCAACCAAACAAAAAAACTCTACATAACGTGATGGTAAGTTCCTAGGGAAGAGCAGGGTGAAGTAAGCAGGTCCAGGAGTTCTTTGGTGCAGAAGGGTGCCTTGTTATGTTCCAGCAGTCTGTCAATAGAACCTTTTGTCATGGGTTTTATCTTTCATCTGGAAAGCTCTTGGTGGACTTTTCTTCCACAGCTACATATGCTGTACGGATCTCAGCTTTTGGTTTCAGTGAGTTCCCTGTTTTTATTGCTTGTTATGTGAAATGAAAACTGGCTGGTTTGGTTACGTTTGATTTCTTACCTCTCCTGCTATGAGGAAAGCGAACAATCTTTGTGTTTCCTGGTCACCTTTGTCATCATTCAATGTGTTGGCAGTCATGCTGGAAAATGTGACCATTAATTAGACTCATTGCTTTTCCTTATTCCAACCCCCTCATTTTGGATCAGTACTATTACATTCTTCTCCTTCAAGCCCTCTTTTTCTTGAACCCCTCTGCAGATAAGCTACTGAAGGAGAATGAGAGTGTCTGTGGTGCTGACATGCTTCAGTCCCTGCCTGCCAGGCTGAGCAATTCCTTGTGTGGGTTTCCTTTTTTCCATATGGTTTTCCTTTTATTCCCATATGGTTTTCCTTTTATTCCCTTCCCATCTGTCCCCTGTCTGCCAAAGGTAAATTGTGCCAAATTACCCTGGCAGCTTCCTCTGATAAGGTAGATGATTTTCTAATCAAAGGAAATGCATTAGATAATGTCTACCTGGACTTCAGTAATGCATTTGATACTGGATAATGATCACTTGAACTGGGGGAGAGGGGAATGAGCAGAAGGATTAGAGGGTGGGCCAGGAGCCCACTCAAGTCAGACAAAACTGGGGAGTCTTTGGATGGGAAGTGCTGACCTGAGAGACCATCACTTATGGATTGGACATTTTGAATATTTTCACATGTGACTTTGGCAGAAGAAAGGAAGGAAGGACAAGGGTTGATGGTGATGTTCGCTTGTGAACCAAAACTAGAGGCCAGGTATTGTCTGCAGGAGGAACAGAGTGTCATACAGAAAGATCTTGATTACTTTTAAACTAGAGATAGCACTAAAATTGTATGAAATACAAAATCATGGTGAGGGACTGGGAATGAAGAATGAAGACTGAATTATCTCTGTCCACTGAGGGACTCTGTATTTATCAGTGTGCAGTTTTTTATTTCCATTTTTATTTCAATTTTTCTTTCAATTCAGAAGTTTAAATGAGCATGTCTTTCAGATTGTGCTCATTTTCAGCTGGAGACAGAGGCATCAGCAAGCATTCCCCAGCTCTGACAGCAGAGCCCATGCTGAGCCTCACACAGAGCTCATGCCCTCTGCAAGGGATACAGAGCAGGATGCTTCTTTTGTGAGGAAAGTGGGACTGCAGCGAGAAGAAAACCTGGTTTATAGTTTCATCAAAAAACTTAAAAATAAGTATAAATTCAAGCGAATATCTGTCTTGAGCTTTTGTGGGTTTTGAAAAGTAAATGCTGATATTTCAGCTCTGTGTTGCTGGTGATGAGCAGTTGATGAGTTGATTGCCTTCCTGGTCCCACTGAATTGAATAGGAGTGCTGCTGGAAATACTGGGTCAGCCATGTGAGCCAACTGTTCATTGTTCACTGCTTACAGAATCCCTGTGCTATGATAGCAAACATTGTTTTCTCCCAAGCTGAAACACACAACTCCAGTTTTTCTGTTTCATTGGGAAAAGCTGCCCTTTTTTAAAAAGCAAAATTAATATGAAAGGCAAAAAGGAAAGAAGACAGTATAATTTGATTTATTCTCCCCTTTCTCCAATTTGTGAAGCTGAAGTTTCCTGATCATAATGCTATGTGCAGACAGGCATTTTTCCAATATAACTTTATCCACAATTTGTAAGATAAATATTCATTCTCTTAAATGCATACAGGGTTATTAACAATAACAGAGCATGTTGAGCATTCCCCCTAAAGGACATTGTTTCTTTTTTTCCCCCTTTTAAAATGACTGAGAAATGCCCTGCAATGAACCTGATGAATGAATATATATAGTAGTGAATATATAGCAGTTTTGCATGCTGCTACCTACAGACAGCCAGTCCTAATTTAAGGTGGGAAGCAGATAACAAACTTCCCAGTGCACAGCAGGATACCATCTCTCACTAATAGAAATTCACATTCCACATTGTACATCAGGCTGTTGGCGTTTGAAATGCTGCGGCGGCGCTAACATTAGAATTCAGAGATATTTGTTGACACTTCTCTTGAGACTGCTCATACACACACACCCCCTCAAAGAGATAGCACGAGCCTCAAAATGAATTTGTTGGCGAGGCTTTGGAGCCCTGCTCTATTCACATGTGGTTTCATTTTTCTCAACGTGACCTTTGGTTCGCGCAGCGATGGCTTTGGTTTGCTGCCGGCTTCGAGGCAGGAGCTCCAAGGGAAAATGAGCCCGTGTCTTTTTTAGCTCTTAACAAAACTGTGGTCTTGTAGTGAGCAGAGATCATATCAGCCTCACAGAGTGATACATGCAGGTTAAAGGATGTCTGCCCCGTTTCCCGGGGATGCGGGTCCCTCGGACTGCTGCCTGATTTCAATAAAAATGAATGGGAAACTATGGAAATGTGCACTGAGTGAGCAACTTCATGGATAATAGACCTTTACAGGCTTTATGATAAAGAGGGGGGAAAAAGGGCTTAGAAAAATGAGCATTTGGATACTTCTGAGTTGCTTTTGCTGAAAGGTATTATAAATATGAAAGGTTGCTTTATTATAAATGTG